>NC_039292.1:3041098-3301098 GCF_003368295.1 Carassius auratus
CAGCGTGCAGGAGTTTTCTTTTCTTTAAGGATTGCATCATGATATAAGCACGAAATCTGTCTGGCATCCCACAGTGCCTCGTATCCCTCAAACGAAGTCCACAGCAAAACTGACAGAACTCGTTAACCCAAATTTATGACCCGCTGCATAATTTCACACAGGTTTGATGATGTGTAGAAAATGAATCACACTTACTTTTCTTTCTTTTATTCAAAATTCAACAAAAGTCCAACCAATGATTTAAGAGAACAATGTGTACTTATCCACAAGCCTTGTGTTGATTCCCTTTCCATTTAATGCAATTTTAACAGTTTCGGTGCTAATTGTTTTATGAACCTGTCAAATATGATGCAGCTTTGCAAGCTGTTATTAAAGAAAAAGATGGTTAAAACGGCAATAACTATGGAAGCTTGTTTCTGTCATGGGATAAATAAAAAAGCTATTTATTGCTTGATTGATTCATTGATTTTTGCCATTTTGAAAAAATCTAAATAGCTCACAATAGCTCACAATTCTGATTTCTTTTTTTTTAGTTAAACATGAGTCTGTATCTCACAATTCTGACTTTTCTTCTCAAAATTAAGTTTCATTTCAAAATTCTGAGATAGTTTTTTTCTGCCACAGAATAAAAAGAAAAAAGGTAAGCAACTTGTTATCTTACAATTCTATGTATGTATATATATATATATATATATATATATATATATATATATATATATATATATATATATATATATATATACAGAATTGTGAGAAAAACTCAGAATTGCGAGAAACAAGTCTGAATTCTGAGATAAAAACTTACCAATTTATTTAACTCTTAAAAAAACATTAATCCAAGGCAGTCAACAATTTAAGAAAAAATTTAAATAAAACGCTTTTATCAACCATGGTTGAAATATTTAAAAAATAATAATAAATAAATAAAAAATAAGTGTTTAAATGGTTATTTGTTACTGTTTTTAAATAAACAGATAAATAATTATTTAAAAATTGTCATATGACCCTTTAAAAAATATTACACCAAATTAACATCATTTAGCAGACACTTTTATTCAAAACTCGATCCCACTGAGGCACAGTAACATTAGTTTCTCTCACCTGGGGATCAAACCAGAAATCCTCCATTCCTGAGCTTTTTTTTTTTTTTTAAAGAAGTATGGTCAAGGGAAAAACATATTTAACAAAAAAGAAGAAAATTTGAGTTTGATGAATGATGCAGGCTCTGTGGAGCTCAGGGAGCTGTGGGCGACCGCCGCTCGTCTGTATCTCTGAACTCAAAGTGGCAGTTCTGTGCGAGCATCAAATATTTAACCTGTTAAGTGGAGCTCAACGGGACGACTCTGATCCGAAACGAAGCCTGCACACTGTAAAAAATAATTCAGTGGCTTAGTAAATTTCACAAAAATAAAGAGCTATATTAACTTAATAAAATCTTTTGAAATCATTTAAGTGATTTTTTGAGTGGGTCAGATTAAAAAGAATAATTAAAAATCCAACAAATAATTTCTCTAAAATTTACATATATTATTTAAGTTTATGTAATTAAAATAAATAAGTATTTAACTAACTAATTATATTTTTAATATACCTTCAATATTTCTGGTGAATTCTAATAGAAATATTTGATAATTATTTACTTGTACTGATCTGTTTTAGAAACTAAAATTATTAAGTATTTCCAACCAATTTTCCTAAATAAAGTTCCAGCTTAATAAATGACAGTTTAAATAAATTGAGTAAATTTCGCGGCTAAAGTGATCACGTGTGCAGCTCCGCAGGAAAAAAAAATCTGCTTTCCTCAGCAGCGACGTGGACTAGCCATACACCTCACAGCTCCTGGTAAGTAACGTTAGTCAGCTAATCCTACTTACGTTTGTAACACTTTATTAAAAAGTTAATAATTATTAAGCATTTTCTAACAATTGTCTTTGTATTTTACGTCATATTCAACAAGTTTCGTAGCTTAATCGAAGTCACCTGAAGGACGGCTTTCCTCAGCAACGGCAAGACCCGCACTCCTCTCATATTGTGGTACGTTATGTAATTTAGCCAGCTAATACTAATTATGTTTGTGATGTTTAATTCAGAAGTTAATTATTAAGGATTTCCTAACAATTGTGTTTGTATTTTGCGTTATCTTAAGAAGTTTAACAAGTTTCGCGGCTCAAACAAGAGGCACCTGTCACTGAAGGACTCCTTTTCTCAGCAACGACGTGAACAGCATTACTCGAATTTCCTGTAAGTAACGTAACGTTAGTCCTTTTATAACTATGTATATTTGCAATAATGTTTTCAAAAGTTGATTAAACATTGACCGTGTGTACGTGTACATAACAGTTTTCGAAGTTAGTTAGTGGTGCAGCCATATGTATGTTAGGGTTTTTTTTTTTTTTTTTTTTTTTTGGAGTGGGTTAACGTTCGTACTATTTGGATCACCGTTTATTTCAACCGCCATTTGAAAGTCTAACGATAAGTGTACCGTGGTCCAGCAACTATAACTATACATGCCCAATGGAAAACGATTTTGTACAGGTTCCCCTTTGGGGTCAGTGGCTTGTCAAAAGGGAACACATCATTTATGAACTTTCAAATGACAACATTCTTTCTTGTAAAAAGCTGTCACGTTGTTGTAAAACATCATAATTACTACACGAACTCAAGTATGAGCTCTTAAATCACCACTACAAATACGCCATGCAAAAGTATTTAAAATGGCGTGGACATAACATAGACTGTTGCGTTTTAATCAGCTCCCACTATAGGGAGTCAGCCAGTTTAAGGCCTGCTCCGTTGTAAAATCATTCTAGTGCACTGAAACCTAGATCACATACAATATCGGTCAAAAGTTTGAAAACCGTAAGCTTTTTAATGTAACCAATCCAGACCTGGTGGGTATTGAAGGACAGCGGAGGCTGGGGGAGGGGTACGTTGTTTTAATTGAGTGAACTTCCTAAATTTTTTAAGTGTGTGTTTAAATATATTCATTTTGATTTGAAATTATTTGTAATATTTTTGTTCCCTGAAACAGATCAGTTTAATTTTCCATCCTTAAATTGATAGAAATTTCACAAATATATTATGTGTATTATAAATAAACAATTTGTTAGTCTAATACTAAATTGTTTTAGTGGAAAAAATAAAATATAACTGTACATTTTAGATAAAATAAACTGTTGTATTTTTAGTCCGTTAATATGTTTACATTTATGCATTTGGCAGACACTTTTATCCAAAGTAACTTACATTGCATTTCAAGGTACACATTTACAATTTAATCAATTTTTGCTAGCGCCGACGCTCTACTGTTTGAGCTACAGGAAAGCCATCTTTTGTATAATCAAGTAAACTATATTCAGAGATTTTATTAAGTTAATAAAGTTAAATATTACTGTAATATTTACTAAGCCACAGAATTATTTAGAGGGTTAAGGGTTGAGTGTGAGGGTTAATGCAATGCATATTTTTTTCAAGTAGTGCAATTAAACAAGCTTTTTTGTTTCAAAACCATTAGTCATTTTACTTAAATATTAAACATGTTTATAAAGAAATTGGTTGAAATAATGCAGACCTCAATAAAAGCCTATAGCATTGATTTACAGCATAGAAGCTCGCAGTTGGTCTCTTTTCGTTTTTCTTCTAGGTTTATTGTTAAAAATAAATGTCCCTATGTAGAAAATTAACCTGTCCTCTTGTTAAGAAGAATGCTGTTAATTTTTTGCAACTCCTCCCCCTAGTAAACTTTGTTTGAGATTTTACCTATCATATGGTCCAACAGAATGTTTGCTTCTTCAGGTGCTATTTGTTTTGTGTATTTGTCACTTTCTTGTAACATTCAGGTTTGAATGTTAGCTCTAACCAGTTATCTTTAAAATTTGCCTGTAGGGTTCAGCTGATCTACCCGTCTTCGTACAAGCAGAGTTGGCAGAGGAGGTCATAAAAATCTACATCCTTCGGGACAATAATGGGGCAGTCAGCGATGTAATCTTGGGAATCTCAGCAGAGCCTGCTGCCATCTTTCAGGAGTCACATTGGATTTGAGATATCCCAAGACCCACAAATACAGGTCCTTCTCCAAAAATTAGCATATTGTGATAAAGTTCATTATTTTCCATAATGTAATGATAAAAATTAAACTTTCATATATTTTAGATTCATTGCACACCAACTGAAATATTTCAGGTCTTTTATTGTTTTAATACTGATGATTTTGGCATACAGCTCATGAAAACCATAAATTCCTATCTCAAAAAATTAGCTTATTTCATCTGACCAATAAAAGAAAAGTGTTTTTAATACAAAAAAGTCAACCTTCAAATAATTATGTTCAGTTATGCACTCAATACTTGGTCGGGAATCCTTTTGCAGAAATGACTGCTTCAATGCGGCGTGGCATGGAGGCAATCAGCCTGTGGCACTGCTGAGGTGTTATGGAGGCCCAGGATGCTTCGATAGCGGCCTTAAGCTCATCCAGAGTGTCTCAACTTTCTCTTCACAATATCCCACAGATTCTCTATGGGGTTCAGGTCAGGAGAGTTGGTAGGCCAATTGAGCACAGTAATACCATGGTCAGTAAACCATTTACCAGTGGTTTTGTCACTGTGAGCAGGTGCCAGGTTGTGCTGAAAAACGAAATCTTCATCTCCATAAAGCTTTTCAGCAGATGGAAGCATGAAGTGCTCCAAAATCTCCTGATAGCTAGCTGCATTGACCCTGCCCTTGATAAAACACAGTGGACCAACACCAGCAGCTGACATGGCACCCCAGACCATCACTTACTGTGGGTACTTGATACTGGACTTCAGGCATTTTGGCATTTCCTTCTCCCCAGTCTTCCTCCAGACTCTGGCACCTTGATTTCCAAATGACATGCAAAATTAGCTTTCATCCGAAAAAAGTACTTTGGACCACTGAGCAACAGTCCAGTGCTGCTTCTCTGTAGCCCATCTCCTGCACACGCCTGTGCACGGTGGCTCTGGATGTTTCTACTCCAGACTCAGTCCACTGCTTCTGCAGGTCCCCCAAGGTCTTGAATCGGTCCTTCTCCACAATCGTCCTCAGGGTCCGGTCACCTCTTCTCGTTGTGCAGCGTTTTTTTTCCCACACTTTTTCCTTCCCACAGACTTCCCACTGAGGTGCCTTGATACAGCACTCTGGGAACAGCCTATTCATTCAGAAATGTATTTCTGTGTCTTACCCTCTCGCTTGAGGGTGTCAATGATGGCCTTCTGGACAGCAGTCAGGTCGGCAGTCTTACCCATGATTGCGGTTTTGAGTAATGAACCAGGCTGGGAGTTTTTAAAAGCCTCAGGAATCTTTTGCAGGTGTTTAGAGTTAATTAGTTGATTCAGATGATTAGGTTAATAGCTCGTTTAGAGAACCTTTTCATGATATGCTAATTTTTTGAGATAGGAATTTTGGGTTTTCATGAGCTGTATGCCAAAATCATCAGTATTAAAACAATAAAAGACCTGAAATATTTGGTTGGTGTGTTAGTTGGTGTGCAATGAATCTAGAATATATGAAAGTTAAATTTTTATCATTACATTACGGAAAATAATGAACTTCATCACAATATGCTAATATTTTGAGAAGGACCCTGTACTCACTTGAGTTGTTCCAAAAACTGTTTCTTGAGCTGGATCCTCCAAAACTCTGTTAATGTTCAGAGGTTAAAAAATTATCTTCTTGCATAGTAGTGGTTCATGGTCATCCCACAGAATGGGTATTCTTGATGGAAGTGTTTCTGTTATCTGATTAATTCTGTTGAAGACATAGTTCACCCCAAAAGATGATGTTGTCATAATTTACTCTCCCTCAATTTGTCCCAAACCTGTACGAGTTTCTTTCTTCTGTTGAACACAAAAGATATTTTAAGTGAAGTGACGTGACATTCAGCCAAGTATTAAAGAGTGTTGGTTAACGCAGTTAAAGGTTGCCATTGACTTTGCATAGTATACTTTTTTTTTTTTTTTTTTTTTTTTTTTTTTTCTATCATGGAAGTCAGTGGCAACTTTCAACTATCTGTTGACCAACATTCATTAAAATATATTTTGTGTTCAACAGAAGAAAGAAATTCGTACAGATTTGGGACAACCCGGGGGGGCGAGTACATTATGACAACATCATCTTTTTGGGTGAACTATCCCTTTAATATTGATGTAAGTGTTGCTTTTATATTTTTTTATGGTTTAATGTTGAGTGTGACTGCAAATGGCTGGTATGCACCAGGAACAAAGATGTCATTTCTCTTATGGCTATCGTATTTTACATGTAATCTACTTGAATACTGAGATGGATGAAATGTTTCATAAGGTTTAATCATTTCCCTTATGGCTACTTTACAGTTTTTAATTTTTGCAATCTACTGGAATATTAAAATGGATACAATGTTTCAAAGGTTGATTTTAGACTTTGTCTTATGTTTAATTGACAAATACATTTTCAATAAAAAATGTGTTTCTTTCTTTATTTGGTTTTATTATATTAATTATAAAGGGTAAATGGTGTAAAAAAAAAAAAAGTGAATGCAGCATTTTGATAATTTATAGTCCAATATTAAGTTAAATTCACTTTTACATGTAGTAAACGTAGCACATTTTTTTTTTGGTAAAATTTCATCCAATATTTCAATTATATCTACTCAATATTTTTTGTTTATTTTACATAGAATTACAGTTGTGGTGTTTTATAATTTTGATTATATCCAATTAATTTTATTTCTCATATAAAGTAATTCAGTTACTCAGATTTACTTAATTTTTTTACTTACAATTACTCAATTTAAACAGTATATTTCATTGATTTCACAGCTTTAAAATTTACTCAATTTTTTTGAGTGTAAAAATGTTTCACCAAAAAAATTGAGTAAATAATAGTTAAACTTTTTACAGTGCAGAGAGCTGCCATATAGCTGCACACACACAGCTCCATCTCTATGTTCTCCATTAAGACACAATGAGGATATAAAATTCATCATGATGGAAGAGTTTTCAGAGTTCAAGTATATACCGCCCTTTCAAAAAGTATTATGATGCTGCCATGTTTTTTTAGACCCTTTGGGATTCTTTGAAGGACAGTGATGTATCAAATTGTATTGCTGTCCTACACTGGCGGTCAAAAGTTTGGAATAATTACATATTCAAAAACATTTTAAAATATACACCAGTATTTCACAATATTTCAATTTTTTAATTAAATAAATGCAGTTTATAACATAACATAAAATAACATAACAGTATTTCCACCTAAAGTAGGGCCAAGGGGCCTGCTTTTTTTTTTTTTTTTTAGTTACATTTTTGTTTATGCTGTGATTTCTGCTGTAAACTTACAGTAACTGTAACTCTTTTGGAGTTACAAATGTTTCAGAGTAATCGGCAGACTGATGGGTAAACTCAACACTCCAGTCATTAGCCTCTCTATCGCTCTCTCTCTCTCTCTGCATTCCTCCAGTGTTAGGTAAGAACCTCTCTTGCCAACACAAGTAAAATGATGTATTCAGATTTCCATGATTCAACTTCCTCATCCTGGTCATCGAGTCCATATATGGCTAATTTCCATTTTCCTGACGGAATCAGACTCTGCGTGTTGTAATTGGTTCTCAGGGCATTCAGATTCATATCACACAAGTAAATAACTGCACTTCTGTAATAACTGTGGGAGTTGTGGTGTTCCGAGGTGTTGGTTGTTTTGGGCAGAACACACTACAGCAATCTTGTGTTTCTTATTAAGTTAATTGCTTGTTTTTTGTGTACTTTTTAAAGGAGTCATATTCTTCACTTCTTCACTTCCCAAAAGTCTTCTTAAGATCTTTTTATGTCATTGTTTCACGCAACCAAAACAACAGTTTTTTTTTTACTTTTTAGTACACTACCATTCAAATGTTAGGGGTTAGTAAGAATATATATATATATATATATATTTGTCTGAGCTTTAAATCACGTATGTTCTTGTCACAGTAGACTGTAGACTGTTGATTGTGAAGATCAATCTGATCTAAAGTTGGTATTTGTCCAGTGGGATGTCCATCTTTTGAGTTCCTCCACTTCTGTCAAACAGGAAACACGACAGGACACGATTACATCAAACTTACTCAAAGTTCTTGAAGAACCCTCTGGAGAAGCGTGTTGAGATTTATTAACTGCATAACCATCTACACACACACATACACACACCGACCTTCAGTGACCTCTCCTCTCCTCTCCTCTTTTTCTCACTCCCTCTTTCTTTCCTCAATTCACTGTAAGTTCTTTCATATTTAATGCGATTAGTTCCACCCACTGCCTGTGCTGCAGTGTTCATGCAGCTGAGAGAAACACAAAGAGATGGACAGAGAAACACATGACCATACGATAAAACAGAGAGTTTGATTCTCCTGAGTCAGTCATCATTAGTGTATGATGGGCAAACCTGACCCCAGATCAGATCTCCAGCCCTGTCTGCTGTTTCAAACCCATAAATGATGCTATTACAGCCATAGTTTTTTGTCTTTTCACCACACTGGAACGCCAGAGTGCACATTGCAAATCCAGTTGACCTTTGTGTCAGAGCGGTGGAATTCGTCAGAAATAAAACATGCAGACATGTTGTTTTGGTATTTGTTCATCTTAAGTAAAACAACATTATTTTTTTTTTACCAGTATTGTTGATTGGTTTATAATTAAAACTCCATCATTCTTGTTTATCAAAACCCATTGCAAGGGTTTGTTTTTTAACATATGGGATTTCATTTTGATAAGCAATTGAGTTGCGTCAGATATTGTAGAAATTATATGGTTTCATTGTGTTTTTGTTGCAATTTTACACACACTGAATAGTTTGGAAACTTAGACCTGGGGGGTTATCCAAACACGCCGAGAGCAGAGGAGAGATTTTCAGGTGGGCCTGTGGTTTATCACTGACAGCTCATAGACGTAATCCAGATGACAGCGGGAAGAGTGCAATAGAGACACAGATATAAACAGAGATGGCATGTGTTATGGTTTCACATCTCTGATTGATGATCTTTAGCGCAAGGTTGGTGCTTGCAAATTACCTCTTGTGTCGATCCGGAGAGCAGGAAGTTTTAACATCTCCTTATGTGCAATCCAAATGTCCAGGTGATATTACCTCACATGCGCACATTAGTGAGGGGAGAGAGTGAATATTTCCATTTTTCTGCCCCGTTAGGGTTTATAAATAGTTAGCGGCAGCTCGCGATTGGGAGAGCACGTCCCACACTCGGATATCTTATCTTAAACAGACTCTTCAAAGCTCCAAAGGGAAACACACACAGCCTGAGGGACGGAGACTGTAATCTGAGGATGTTAGCATTGCTGTAAGCTTGTATTTATACAAGGGAAAAGATGAAACAGTTTTTCACAAAATCAAGGTTAAACTAACTTGATCAACAAACCCAACCCTCCAATGCCAGGAACCATGTAGTCTAGCAACATATCTGGTCCACTTTCATATATTCAGCAGAATAAACCTTGCAAGTTCAAACAAATCCACCAACTTTTGTTAATTGTCACAACCCTAGCAACTCATAACAATGTCATAGAATCACTCGGAACACTTTAGCAACCACCTCGCAACACCCTACTAACTACAGGTACATCGAAAATTAACAACATGAGCACTCAGAATGTCTTTCTGACCACATACACCCTAGAAACCACCCAGAACAGTCTGCAAACTTTGACAAGTCCAGTGACTTTTCTTCTTTAGAAGTGCTAGCTGCAGCAGTCCTGGGAACTTGTAAACACGATTTTGCTTCCTGTGACTCAGTGATGTTGTGTAGAAGCCAGCTAATCTGATCGGATCTAGATCTAGTGCTTTGAGACAGCTTTATGCTGTTTGGAGAAAGCCCTTGATGTTTTTTATGCTTGTAGATGGTCAGCAAAAGGTCTGAGACACATGGAACCGTGTGATTTTTTTGACTCCTAGGAGGAGTTGATACGATCATGACACATAGACGTAAAGAAAAGGTTAAAGGTCATTATTTTCTGCTCTCCATCTCACTTCTTCATCAACAAGTTTTAAATATGGATTTATGACTAATCCTTTCAAAGCAGGTAAATCAGAATATAACCTTTAGAACAAAGCTTTACTTAAGGTTTTTTTTTTTGCACTAAAATATTTTTATCTGCACTGTTTGTTCACTTCTGCATTCTACTTTATTTAAATTTATTTTTATTTTATAACATGGCCTTTTTGTATAGTTGTATTTTATATTTGATCTAGATTTCTAGGCTCTACTGTTAGTGTTATCTGTATGCACCATGGGTTTGAAAGTAATGCAATTTCAGTTCTCTGTATGTATGTACTGTACATGTGGAAGAATGGACGAATAAAGCAGACTTGACTTGAAAGCAGAATATAGTGAGTGAGCAGTGGGCAGACATATTCCTGCATCACCCGGGGAGCAGTTGGGGGTACAGGGTCTTGCTCAGTTGTGGTGTTGAGGTTGGAAGAGAGCACTGGTTATTCACTCCCTCCACCAACAAGTCCTGACAGACTCGAACCCACAACCTTAAGGTTACAAGTCTGACTCTCTATCCATTAGCCCACAACTGCCCCTATATAGAAGTGTGGTCAAGGATGTCTTGTTTACTTCCTACTAACTGCATGCTCTATCATGCATTTGGAAATCCCCTAAAAACACTGATACAATTGGAGACAAGAACACATCTGGAATATTCAAATTTCATGGACACAAATGTCTGGAACATTTTAACTGGGGGAAAACATGCTTCAGTAGTGTTTTAGTTTAATGTCTGAATCTAAATATATCCTGAGATGTTGTGTGAAGGTGCTGGGATTCCCACACTGTGTGTGTGTGTGTGTGTGGATCAGTTCACTGTAAACGGGGATAATGGGTCACAGAGGAAGGCAGAACATTTGAGGGTGGAACCCCAGCAGCGCTTCCTGTCCCGTCTCACTGGGGACTCGTGGAGGTCGTGGAGCTGTCATGTGTTCATGTGTTCATGGGAAAGACTGAGCTGGAGCAGAGATGAATATGACACTGCAGTTACAACACAACACTGACCTCAGAGAAAACACTGCACTGTTCTTTAATTTGGTTATGTTAGCTTTAATTCTATTTATCTGGCAAATTCAAACTTTATATGGGACTTCTGTTTATTTCAGTTTAGTTCGGTTTAATGTTGCTTTGGCAATGCTAATTCATCATTTATTTATACTTCACTGCTGTTTAGTTTTGTTCAGATTAACGCTGCTTTGGCAATCAAATTCATATTTTGCACCACACTGTTTAGTTTAGTTTAGTTTAATTCACTTAGTTTAGTTAAGCTCTACTTTCAGGGTTATTTCCTGTTTTGGTTTAGTTCTGTCTTCCTTGTATAATTTGACACAGTTTCCAGTGTCCTCCACTCATTTGTTTCTATAATCACTCATTCATCATTCCTTCTCACCTGTTCTGATTCTGTTAATCATCCGTCTATTTAAACCCTCGGTTTAGTCAGTCCTCGTCTGGTATTGTTTGTATGCTTTAGCAATTGTGTCATGGTTTCTTGTGAGAATTCCTATTGGATTTATCATTAAAGACGTAGTCTGTTGACTTCTGCATTGTGCGCTTGGTCCGGTACAACACGGCAATACAAATTACAATTTTACACTGCACTGTTTAGTTTAACGCTGCTTTGGCAATAGAAATGGAATTTTATTAGTTTTCAGTTTATTTTAGTGTAATATTGTTTTTGCAAAAAAAAAATTACACTAAACTGTTGGTTTGTTGGGTTTTGTTTCTGTTATTTTACTCTGCTTTGACCATGCAAATGGACAGTTTTAGTCCGTTACAATGCACTGTTATTGCGTTTGAAACTAAATTAAGAGAGAGAAAGAACAGAATTTCCCACGTTTTTCTTTTCTCTCTCAAAAAGTTCTCAGAGAACTAAATTTAGGAGCATTGGGTGCTCTTAGTGACACTGTGAAGAGCAAGGTCAATTTCCTGCTATTTTCGTTCTCTAGAGACCCCCTCAGCTCCCTCCATATTCTCCCCTGCTGTGAAAATCCTGTTAATTGTTTTCTCTCTGTGTTTGTTGGGAACATGTTGCTCTTGACCCCCTGGTTACAGAGAGAGAGAGAGAGAGAGAGAGAGACCACTCAAACTCTCTCTCTCTCTCTCTCCACCAGGTGTGTTCACGATCAATCGCTGCTCTGTTCTTCATTCCACTGTTCATGTGACCTCTTTTGTTCTACACACGCACACAGTCAGTCTCCACTCTACAGTATTTCTCTCTCTTCTCTGGTCTGTGGCCAAGTCCCTCACTCCTTCCAGTAGACTGTCCTCCTCCACAGAGCGAGGGAGGGTCGGCTGGGGGAGGTGGAGAGACGAAGGCAGGAAAAAGAGAGAGAGGAGAACCCAACAGTATGTAAACACCTCGTGTCAAGGACAGGCTGTTCTTAAGCTTGGCATCTCCAAGGAATTGATTTATAAAGCTTAAGATGTAGAAAGAGTTTTTTTCCTCCTGATTTTAGAGCAGCACTAGATCTCCCTGAGCTCATGTGACCAGTCAGAAAACCACATCTCTGTCTCATTCGTTCACTGTAATGAACACAAGCTGCATTTCCGGTATTATTCACTGGCAGGAGCACTGTGTGCAGCTACCTTGAATACTTTATATTGTTGGTGGATATCTAAAGCACTGTAAGATGCATCTGACCTCAATTTGCATCTTTGTTGAATTTTATTAGTCTGTTTACTGAATAAATTACATTGAAACACTTATAATTTAATTGAGAATTACTTTACGGCTTATTGTTTTAAAATAAGTGTTTTTTATGTAAAATTAACCATTTCAATATTTAATTTGATATTACATTATATGTGATATTATTGAATTAATCACATTAAAATCAGTGGTAAGAATATATATATGTATTAATGATTGTAATAAATCAATAAATGACTTTGAAAAAAAACTAAAACAGTTTACTTTACTAGACTTGATGGGCATATGCCATTGTTTTACTGTTATTAAATGTACAGTATTAACATAACTTTTTAATAAAGTTATTATGGTTTCAGTATTTTGTTTTATATGATTATATTTCACTGTATTAAAATATTAATATATTTAACTTGTGCCAATCACATTATAAACTTTGTTTGAAAATCTGAAAGAAAAAAAAACACTTAATAATATCTAATAAATTAATATTAAATAATGCACTATGAATTATGTAATCCATTTTTTTCAAAGCATAAATATATTAAACAAATATATAAGTATAGAAATATATAAGTAGTTTGAGATGGAGTTTTGTGCCGTAACTTTTTAATAAAAAAATACACAGAAAATCGTATTCTTGCTTTCCAGTCCAGGTACCTGTGATTTTAGCGTGTAGTCTTGTAACCCTGACGTGACTGTTTGAGATGATCTCTGCTGATTAAACATCTCTGCATTTGGCGACACCCTAAAAAACACTGATAAGATTTAAAGACCAGAACATGACCCTAATGTGAACAGATCCACAAGCTAATTACAGAATCCCTGGAGTAATTTTGTGTCATTATTGGCGCTGTGTTGTCTTGAGCGTTATCAAACACAAACCCAGTGCAGGAAGTGAGGCCAGCGATCTTTCCTGTTTTCCTGAGATTTTCAAAGTGTTTCTGTTTGGGGGAAATGAGGGCGTCAACAGCACCGAGGACAGAGGGGGTGCAGAGAGAGCGTTTTAGCACTGTGATGAGGCTAACGCGATCGGACGGCTTCACTGAGGCGAGAGAGAGAGAAGGAGGGAAGAGAAAAGAGACATGCGGGGGATGTCGAGGGACCTCTGGGACGCTCTTTCTGCTTTTAGGTGAAACCGCGGCTCCACTTGTACCTGCTGCACCTCCTCTCTGAAGAAAAGAGAAAGAATGAAATACAAAATATACAAATATTATAGATCTAAAATATTTTAAATATCATAAAAGTGCAGGTATAGCTAACAGTAGATGGAGGACCAAAACGCTGTCAATTAAATTAATTAATAAATAATTAATCAATTAAAATTACTTTAGGAAATAATATGAAATAATGTATTTTATCATAGGAAGAAATAATTATTTATTAACAAAACAGCAACTTTTGGAGAAAAAAAAAATCATGCTTTATTTTTAAAATGGCTTTTGAAAATAGTATGTTTATTATGGTAAAAAATAATTTAATAACAGTAATGGTTTTGTGAAAGTGGATATTAAATGCTTTGTTTTTTATGAAACATTAAAAATAAATAGCGGTATATTTATTTATTGTTTTAATTATTTATTGACTTTTTTTTCTGCAATAATAACTGCTTTCATTAATTATTAATAGATACATTTTTTCTCCTTAATACCTATAAACATGTTTTTTTTTTTACCGTGCAGTAGTACCCACTGAATGTGTTTGAATGTGTGCATTTATTGAAGCAATATAAAATCATGCTTGTTTAGCAAAAACATTCATGTATATGTGGAGGGTATGTTTTGGGCCGAAGAAGCCTTCATCCCACACTGGGTACCAAAACACAGCAGCAGTGTCTTTTCAGCAGGGAAACTAGAGATGTGGTGACCTATACATTACTGAGTGCAGAGAAACACAACTGATCCATTCCACGCAGGCAGAAGAAGCCAAGAGCTGTCGCTTTCAGGCAGCAGAATGCTAGAAGATGTTAGAGGTGTGACATCATGTCCAGACACCCGTGGCCTCCTGGGAGTCTGGCTGCGGCCAATCACCTGGAAGAGAGAAGTAGAGGTGTGATACACAGCCTGATCAATCAAAACAAGAAGAAGAATAATACAACAACCTAGGTACCAATTTATCTGGCTGATGGTGGATTTTTAACTGTGCATGGTAAGTTCCCATATTTTACATTTAGATTAAGTCTGCTGTCATCTAAATTTCACATAAAGTTAATTAATGAAAACAAAAATAATTCAATAACACTGTTAAATGTAACATTTTGCAGATCTCAAAACGAATATACATTTTTCATGCTGTATTTTACAATGTTGTGATGCCTAAATGTACTTGTAGCAGGGATAAAAAAAAAAGATAAAAAATTTTTTTTGTAAATGTTCTTATTTTAAATTATTATAATGATGTACAAAAAAAACTAAAACTGAAATAAAATCAATATCTTAAAATCTTAATGATACTAAAGTAACACTGGCTTTCTAGCATTTTGTTAGCAATTTTTAATTTTAGTTTAGGTTTGAATTTACTAAAATAACACCTAATTTTAAAACTGATTACATTTACATTTATGTAGCTATCGGATGCTTTTATTCAAAGTGACTTTCAATGATTAAATATATTTTTATATTTTAACATTTATAACATGAAAATAATTATTGGCCGGAATTTAGAAAATCCTCTGACAAAATACTAACATTATCACAGTTGGTGGAGATTTGGTGCTGTCCTTCCAAAGGAAAATCCATAAAGCGTCTTTCCTTCTTCTCCGAACAATGGAGTTGTCCAGTCTTTATGCTCAGGTGTATAATTCCTCTGCCTACCCTTCCTTCGGTGACCTCACTTCCTGTCTTTCTTCTCTTCACACTTCCTGTTTGACAATAGATTTGTTTTTTCCGCAAGCTGCTTCTTCAATCTAACGTTTGGACCGTTTCCATTGGGAATGTCCCATGAATTCAATCAGTGGCCTTGAGTTAAGACAAGCTACGACTAAACTAGCCATGCCAACTTTATCTCTTACTTCACCGTAGACGACAAGCGAGCAGAAACTTTTCTTTCTGAAGCCACAGCGCTGTGAATGATTTAGCGTCCCTGCGGCGGTGCTGCTGGGAACAGCAGGGCTACACCAGCACAGGCTTTAGACCTCATCATTTATGGAAGTTCAGGGGAGAGAGGGGCTTGTTTTAACCCGGAGCTGGAGAGCATGAATAAGGCATGTTCAGCCTCCGCTCGGTCTATATGTTAGGCCACAGACGGCATGATGGAGTCCGTGGAGGAACAGGAGGAAAACATACACGGAGCCAGACAGGAGGCATGTTGTGACTGGGAACAGTGAGGTTTATTTATCATGACAGCAGCAGCAGGAGATCTAATGAACACGAGAGCTTCAAGCAGGTGTGTGTCCGGCTGCCTTTAGATCAGTGGATGGCAACATGTTAAGCCAACGACTGTGCTGATTCACTTTTTGCAATATATTTTAAAATGTTACTTCAAAATGAAAGTGGCCTTAAAGGGATACTCCACCATAAAATGGAAATTCTGTCATTAATCACTTACCCCCATGTCGTTCCAAACCTGTAAAAGCTTTGTTCGTCTTCGGAACACAATTTAAGATATTTTGGATGAAAACTGGGAGGCTTGTGACCAGAGTTGGGTATAACGCGTTACAAAGTAACGCGTTACTGTATTCTAATTACTTTTCGTGATAACGCAGTAATGTAACTCATTACATTTAAAATAAATGTAATTTGATTACAGTTACTGACGTCAATAAAATTAAGTTACTTGCGTTACAAATGTATTGGTAAGAAAAAATATTAAAGTAGGCTAAATAAATCAAAATGCATTTCAAATCACGTTTTGTGGCGCCTGCGTCAGTTATTGAGCATGCGCTTTAATTAATTACTGGAGAACTCGTGCTGTTAAAATGGACGGAGATTTTTGTTCAAGATTGGGAGGGAAGGTAACTTCTGGACAGGTGAAGAGCTGTAGCAGCGAGTGTGGTGGAGGAAATGCGGTCCTTGTCGACTGTGGAATCTCAGTCATTTAAAGACAGGTTTCGGCCCGAGCCCGAGAAGTACATTTTGATTGACAGCTTTTTAAAAGCCCGAACCCGTTTGCAGCCTGACATTCAGATGTGCGCATACACACACAGCTCTTTTGCATTTTGTCAACAATGAGTCATTTATACATGTTTTAACAATTTATTCATAACTAACGTAGACTAGGATACTTGGAAGTTGGAATAAAGAAATAAAATAAGTCCTCTGTAACATCGTAACATCTCAGCATTCTAAATAGACATAGACTCATTTAGCCTATAAATAAACCAACTCATCAATAAAAACGATCTTTTTTAACAGATTAAATTAAGATTATTTTTTAATTAAGATGGGTATTTGGCAATAACGAAATTAATATAAAAGCTCCGCCGGATTTGCTTCTCCACATATCAGCTGACATTTAATAAAAGAATAATGCAAACATTAGCGTAAATACTCAGTCCACATTATGCATTTAAGCCTTAATGGATATATAGTTATCATTTGAAAAACCTTTACTCACAGAGATTAGGCTAGGTCTACATGTTTTTGTGGAGGAAAATGAATGAATCCACTGTACATGTCTTCAATGTTTTCCTGTGCTCACTGATGGTGATTATTCACTCATTATTCTCATTATAAACACGGTCAAAACTTTTCCACACCTCAGAACTTTGCTTTAGCTGCTGGTGCAACCAAAACGTATTTTCGCCAGAGGCAAGCCTCCGTTGCATCTACTCAGCATCCATTTCTCATCTTTCTCGCGCTAATCGAAACATATCACATGACCGCTCATTTACCTCACAAACCGGAGCGCAAGCCCGAGCCCGCTAAAGATGATATAAATTAAGCCCCAACACAAGTTTTTTTTTACATCTGTATTTTTTTAATTGTTTAATTATTTTAAAATTAATAGTTTGGTCAAAACCGATTCCCTATTTTCATTTTTGAAACTTTTTTTGGTTGGTCCGATCGATTTTGCAATCGATTTTCGAACGAAAAGTGACAGCCCTATGCGGATATGGAGTATGAACTTAAAAAACCATTCGAGCGTTTGGAATATGTCTCCACAACCGCAGACATCTGGAATAGAAGCTTCCATGGAATGACAGCCCATATGTAGTTAAGACATAATGTAGATACATTTAAAAAGACTACAGTTTTCATAGGCAAGTTTATGTTAAGAATGTTAAGTTATAGAAATGCATTGGATTTTTAATTCAAGTTGCTGTTTTCATATTTCTGTAATATTTTTCAATCAATATTAAATTACGGAAAGAACTAAGTTTCACTTTGTTTGTAGTTTTTTTTCCTTGTAGGTTTAATAGGTTTTCAAAGTAACTTGAAAGTAAAGTAATTAGTAATCTGATTACTTTTTACATGCAGTAATCAGTAATGTAATCAAATTACAATTTTAGAGCAGTAATTAGTAATTTGTAGTGGATTACTTTTTTTGAGTAACTTACACAACACTGCTTGTGACTGTCCCATATAGACTGCCAAGTAACTTACACTTTCAAGGTCCTGAAAAGTATGATATAAGCATCATCAGAATAAGTCCATTGAGTGATGTGGAGAGACACAGAGGAGACTGTTGACAAATTAATTGTTGAATAAAGTAATTATTTTAGTTTTCTTCACTTAAAAACAGTATTCTCGTCACTTCATAACATTATTGTTAAACCACTGATGGCAGATGGACTATTCTGAAAACGTCTTTCATACTTTTCTAGACTTTGACAGTGTAGCTTCGTGAGAGAAACGGACTGAATTTAAGATGTTATTAGATTACCTTTGCCATCATTTAATGCTAACTTAAAGTTAATCTTTAAAAACATTGATAATTCAACAAATGTGATCTTTAGCTAATCTCAAAATGATTACCTCTTTTCATATTGTAGGTTTTAGGTTTAGCATTTACTAAACCACTTTTTTTGTTTTAAGTGATTATCCTTAATTTATTTAGATAAGCTACCTAAAAGTACTCCATACTATTTTTTGCACTATATTCCGAGTTCTAGATGACTTAATAAAGAAACTTAATGTTATTCATTGAAAAGCTTGGTATCTGCTTTTATTAGGGTTAATGAGACAACAGTGATTCATCAATGAATCATTCTTTAAGATCAAATCTTTGAAAAGAATCGGTTCTTCTTTGTTCAGAGAAACTGCCGAGTCGGGGGGATTTTGTTCATAAATCAAACTGATTCGGTTCAACGATTCAGTCGCAGCAGTTCAACATTACTTGTGAATAACTTTTTCTTCAGAATGTTTTATTCTGAAAAAAGACTTTTTAATGTATGACTTCAGAAGACTTGAAATACAGTACCCAAGTTGTATGGACTACATTTGTTTTTTTGTTTTTGTCCTGACATTGATAGTAATAGTATTTCATTGAAAAGAGAAAATCTTTTTTGTTAGAAATGACATGAGGATGAATAAATTATGACGTGATTTTCATTCTGAACTTTTCTTTTAAGGGAGCAGTCTCTGCAAAGGTGGAAAACATATTACCAAGACTCAAATGCAACATTTTAGGAATCCGTCATTAAAAACCACCCAATATTGACTAATCACTAATCTGATTATAGTGATGGAGATGCAGCGTCTCTGTCGGTTACAGCCCTGCTCTTTACACAGTGCTGTGATTTGTGAGATGAACATTTGATTACACATGATGAATTAAAATTTGAAAGGATGGCTTTCTTCTCCTTCTCTGTTTTCATGTATCTTTGATGTGCATTTCATTTTTTTTTTCTTTGGTTCACTCTCAGACCCAGCATAACACATGCATAAGGACGTTTTTAGCTTGGGTTGGGTAATGAACTGTAAGATTTGACTGTGTGGAAGAAAATGCAGTGAGACGGAAGACAGTCCCTCTTGAGGGCCGCTAAAAGCATGCTTAAGTACAGCCTTTCTACCGCCACACCCCACCAGGGCAACGATCGCTGAATCCCACGCAGATGCAGTACACCGAACACACACTGACAAGATTTTGTTAGGATGACCATACGTCCTGACCGGGATTTCTAAATCGCCTAAAATGTCGGGTTTTGGCTTTGTTTTCCTGTTGCAACACTTTCTACCGTCCTCATATATTATATGTACATGCTTTTGCATTGCTTTGACCATTCTCTGTAGATCCCGCCTTCTCACTTGCTATGATTGGTTGATATGTTCATTGCCCGAATGCTATTGGTCAAACTACTTTTCAGTCATTACTTATACAATAGGAAAACAAAGCCAAAACCTGGATATTTTATGCAATTTGTCTGGGAAAAAGAGGACTTATGGTAACCCTAATTTAGGAAGACCAGCTTCACCAATACTAGCATGAATTCCTATGCTGGTTTTTCAAATTCATTGGTCAAAAATGTGTGGGAACCAAAGTTGTGTTAAATTCAGAGTTGGCTCTATTTCTCTTCGCGGGTTGGGATTTGAATTGGATTGGCCAAACTAAACAGGAAATGTAACTAAATTGACGAGAAGAGGAATTGTAATTCAAAGTCATTAAACACAGGCAATGCATTCTGGGAAATGTAGTCATATTCAATTTTGAATTGGGCAATTTAAAAGGCATTCTCAATTCGGTTCTGAAAAGTGCACAATCCTGCTGGGAACCTCACTTGAACTTACTGTTGGTTTGGAAATTGTACATACTGGTCTTTTCAGCAGGGACATCCTTCAAAATCTGCTTAGTACAGTTTTCTCAAGTTTGGACTAGCCTGAAAGTCCATGTCTGTGATCTTTCACTGCTATATCAGGTGGACGCTTCAGGGGGCCAGTGTCACTCCGGGGCCCTAGTCAACAATACGTCTGACAGCCAAACCTTTTAAGGCAGAAAAAAAACAGAGATGATCAGTAAGAGACACAGATGGACTCACCATTGTATGGACACAAGCCTCAGCGTGTAACAGTAGTTGGGACTAATATTTCTCTTCATGCTTTGATGTCCATGAGCTCCTCGCCTCCCTAAAAGGAAAGAGAGGATCTGAATCCGACCTTTAAAATCAAGCTAATAAAAGCCTTTCAAGCTTCTTGACCACACGGGTTTACAAGACCCAGATCTTCCATGCAGATAACGCCGGATTACGTAGTAAACTCCTGCTACCAGCTTTTTTTCCGTTTATCCTTTTAAGTCAGGGTTTTTTCGGTCTTTATATTAGTCCGATTTGGTCTCTAGCTCTCCGTCGGTGTGTTTTATCAGCTGACGAAGGGCTGGAGTGCTCAACTGCTGATTTGTTGGAAAATAAACACTGACAGTTTAATTTATCTCAGCTGCTCTGGACTCCATAAAAGGCCTTGGTCTTCTGAAAGTCATTTGTTTACATTTGAGCTCTTGGACATTAGATATAAAAATATGAGAATGGGAATAAAAAAGCCAAAGGGGGTTGTAAAGAATGTTTAAGCTTTGCTAAATCTGTGCTATTCTACTCCTATATCCCATATCTGGATGAGGAATCATTCAGCGGGCTGGTTTTTTTAGTTGATGTGTGTCAACAGCTTTGAACTAGCAGGAAATGAGGACAGGGATTTTAGTTAGGTTCCTGCATCAACTTTGTCTTAGATGTTTTAGAAGCATATAGAGTTATAAAATATATGTGACCCTAGACCAAAAAAACAGTCTTAAGTCTCTGGGGTATATTTGTAGCAGTAGCCAAAAAAACATAGTATGGGTCAAAATGATTGATTTTTCTTTTATGGCAAAAATCATAAGGATATTAAGTAAAGATCATGTTCCATGAAGATATTTTGTAAATACCCCACCATAAATATATCAAAACTTAACTTTTGTTTAGTAATATGCATTGCTAAGAATTAATTTGGACAACTTCAAAGGTGATTTTCTCAGTATTTAGATTTTTTTGCACGCTCAGATTCCAGATTTTCAAATAGTCGTATCTCGGCCAAATATTGTCCCATCATAACAAACCATACATCAATGAAAAGCTCATTTATTTATAAATGAACACTTCAGACTAGTTTTATGGTCCAGCGTATTACATATGCTTGTATTGCTGCAATCTTCCAAAACTCTAAAGGATATACATTTAATAAATCTCTTAAATATCTGCACTGTTTCTCCTATACTGCAGTGAGATTAAATGCTTCTCACAATCTTCTCCGGGGTCCTTCTACTCTCAAATCATTTAGAGTTTCAGAAGACATCTCAAGATTTCCTCAGATTTTTCAAGATACCACAGTCTCAGAGATCTCAAGATGAACTCAGATATTTCTCATCAAATTCTTAGACTGAGCGATGCCATCCACATCATTTTATCTCTCTGTACTTTATTGTATTGATATAAACATAATGCTATATATAAAATACTAATATTGTAATAATCGTAGTATAATAATAGTTCTCACAAACAGTCTCTTTAATGACAGACTGATTTGTGTTTGGTAAATTTCTCTATTTGATCTCAATTAAATCTCATTGCTGTCCGGAAGAAACAAATGAGATATTATTTATGATTATGGTCTTATTTGTGATTTTGCGTTTCCATATTTCTCTCTTTCTCAGGGAGATTTTACTGGAACGGTTCTTGGCAGCAGAAGTTCAATGCAGAGAGCAAACAGGGAATTCACCTTAAAAGGAGCCAATCTTGAGTCTCTATAAACCCAGAGAGAGCCAAGAGTGTATATACAACTGCATGAAACAGTTTACAGTCTCTCCAGTACTTCTTAAATAGATACTCGACGTCTGTTTTCCTGAGTGTGTGTGTGTGTGTGTGAGAGAGAGAGAGAGAGAGACTGTTTGCATGGCTTCACTTTCCTGAGAGAAAGAGTGTCTTTACTGTCCTGTTTTTACAGTCATATATCATCTATTGTCTTTTTACTGCTTGACGCACAGCTTACACAACAAAACACTCACTGTTGGACCACCAGACAAGCATGTGATGAATAAAACTTTGAACTCTGCAAGAAAAGGACTTCCTTAGTATCTATGTCACAGAAGTCATCATGGGAGACCAAAGGACCTCAGACAAACACTGAAAAAAATCACTGTTAAACCGTCCTGAAATCATGTTCTTTCCTGGTTTTAGCTGGTGTTTAGTACAAATGTTAAAATAAGCTTGAATTAAAGCACAATGCAAAATTTTACTATTAAAGGAAACATTGAAATTCAACATGAATTTGTATATTTTCTGTTGTATATGCTCTTGATTTGAGCTCCAGAATAGGTGCATCTTCCTGATAAAAATGGAAATGTGGTTTAAAAACAGGAACAAATTTAGGCCTTAAGAATCTCAAAACCATCTTCAGACAGACACAAAACTGCAATAAGAGGTTGTGAATATTTTACACGCAGCTCTGTGGTCCATCAAACACAGCTGACAGCACTGAGACATACAGCGCACATTAAAGCTGGTGTCGGATCTGAGATCAGCCGTCTGTAGTCCGACATGAGATTTTCATTTAAAATTTTCATATTCCGAGTTAAAGTTAAGAAAGTTTGCATTTAAACTATATTTGCTTTCATTCACCCAATAAACTTAACACAAACTGAAAAGATTGAAATTATTCTGTTTTAACTCGTATTTAACCGAGAATATTTCTTTATTGTATGTTATTTATTGTATGTTTCTAAATGTTTTCACCACAGCATAAAAAATAAAAAAGGTAATTGTGACTTTTTATTCCACAATTCAGATTATTTATTTATTTTTTTGTATTTATGTTTTTGCAATTCTGAGTGCACTGAATTTTTTTTTTTTCATTCATCACTTAGGGCAAGTTATTTATTTTTCATTGGCTCAAGTAAAAAAATATAGATGTGAATCATTACCCTCATTTTTTTTACTTGGATGAATTATTTATTTTTTTCAGTGTGAGATATAAACTAATAATTCTGAGAATGTCAGATTTGTGAGAAAGTTTACATCTTGCAATTCTTTTTTTTTTCTTCTTCTTTCCACCACGGAATAAAAAAGAAAAAAGGTCATTGCCACTTTACATCTCACCATTCAGACTTTTTGTCTCGCAATGCGAGTTTATATATCTTGGAAATAATTCTTATTATCAAGAATGTTAAGATCTTAACTCACATTTCTGATTTTACATCTCACACCTTAAGACTTTTTTCAATTGTCAGATAAAAAGTTAACATTCTGAGAAGAAATCTGCAAAAAAATAAATAAATAAAATAAATTTTACTCATTCACTGAAAAAACAAATTGTTGTAGAAACTATTTTTATTTTTTACTTAAAATCCTAGTTAATTTTACAAACAATTACAAAGAAGCAAGCAAAGAAGTAATGAATTGAATTAAACTTAAAAATTCTTAATTAGTACCAGAATGTAATTTTTTGGGTAAAATATGCCCCAATAATCTGTAATAAACTTTGGAAAATATTTTTTTACAATGTATAACACGGAAGTTCTGCCTGTTTCTAAGCATTAATGCTGTAATCCTGAGGCTGTTGTAAATCACAGAGCAGAGTGAGAACATCTCGCCTTCTCCTGTCTTCTCATGCAGTAGAGATCTGTACATAACAGAGGAACAGAGCTATACACACGCTCGATTTATAGCGGAGAACACGAGCACACATGGCCGGAGTTGACGCTTCATTCCTTTTGCTGATTCGCTACTCCTTAAGAAAACCAGAATCCCTTTGTTTATGAAATTTTTCATCCTTCAAATTTTATTACTGACCCCCTGAGTGACCCCTGCAGTTCCTCTAAACACTAACAGGCTCTCGTTTAGGTCCTCTTGCTGTTATCTCTGTGATGATGAAGAATGTTAGGGGTTGTTATTTATACCCCTGGTGTCTGATAGTGAGGTGACGGTGGCAGAAGTGTTTATCTCTGCCAGCATTTTCTTGATTATGAAGGGGGCAGGGTGGTCTGTAAAGAGACGCAGACCCCCGCTGGGACACTACAGGGTAAAAGCAACGCCCAAATCACTCCCTCTGCTAATTAGATTGTTTATCTGATATCTCAATTAACCGAGAAAGACATTTGCAGACTAATTTAAGGAGATTTGTCTCAGACACGAACCAACTGCAACAGTGATTTTAAAAAAAAAAATAGATATTGTTAGTAAATTTCACAATTAATTACAAAGAATCTGGAAGTAAATATAAAAGCCTGTTTCTGCCACAGAATAAAAATAAACTAAAAAAGCAACCGTGGCTTTTTAACAGTGGTGGACAGTAACGGAGTAGCTTTACTTCGTTACTGTACTTAAGTACATTTTTCAAGTATCTGTACTTTACTGAAGTAGTTTTATTTTGAGTAACTTTTACTTTTACTTCACTACATTCCAAAACATAAGATCGTACTTTTAACTTCACTACATTTCATAAAACATATCGTTACTCCCTATAATATATCACGTGCTCCGACACGCAGAAGCGGTGTCTGATTCATCATGAACGAACTGAGTCTTTTCAAAATAAACCTTTAAATCGGATCGCGAATCGCACCAAACGATTCGTTTACGAATTAGAATGATCCGATTGCAGCTGTTCTGGAGTCGACCACCCACTGATTCAAATGAACCGTTTAGTGTGAGTCTCCTGAAGTAAGAACCGTGAAATATTGTGAGCGCGTGCGTCTGATGTTGCTAAAAGTAAGTTATTAATGTCGGAATTTAGGATTAATTATTGTAACTGAAAATCATATTTTTTATTATTGATTTTATATATTTTATTTTGATAATTTAGAATTATTACCGAAATACAACTTTTTTTGTTTCAAACAGTTCATTGAACAATAATAAATGAAGTACCTGAAGCTGGCAATGAAGTAAATGTATAATAATTAGCAAAGATGATTAATTTAGCGCTGTAAACGCGCGTGTGAGGGGCGGAGACGCGCCGCGTAGCGTCAGACGCGCTTGAGGACCAAACACAGCAGAGCGGTAGGAAACTTCACTCCTCACTCTTTTACTATAGCGATTTATTTTTAGATACGTGATCTGAGTCTTTCATAGAGTTGTAGAGTTTGAGTTATTAGAGAAATAGAATTACTTTTTACATTGATTCAGATCGACACTTCGGAGCCTGTTCGCGACTCGGTTGATTCAGATCGGGACTTCGGAGCCTGTTCGCGACTCGGTTGATTCAGATCGGGACTTCACAGCCTGTTCGCGACTCGGTTGATTCAGATCGGGACTTCTGGACTTCGGAGCATTTTCGCAACTCCGTTGATTCAGACCGGCACTTCGGAGCATGTTCGCGACTCGGTTGATTCAGATCGGCACTTCGGAGCCTGTTCGCGACTCGGTTGATTCAGATCAGGACTTCGGAGCCTGTTCGCGACTCGGTTGATTCAGATCAGGACTTCGGAGCCTGTTCGCGACTCGGTTGATTCAGATCGGCACTTCGGAGCATGTTCCCGACTCGGTTGATTCAGATCGGCACTTCGGAGCATGTTCGCGACTCGGTTGATACCGATCGGCACTTCGGAGCCTGTTCGCGACTCGGTTGATTCAGATCGGCACTTCGGAGCCTGTTCGCGACTCGGTTGATTCAGATTGGGACTTCGGAGCATGTTTGAGATTTTTTTTTTAATTCAGATCTCGAAGCAGGAAGTGTTTGCCAAACAGTTAATTGGTGATAAATGAATATTTGAACTTGAGGCTTTTTTTTTTAGACGAGTAACGTTAGACAGACATGAATGTTTATTCAGAACGGTACTGAAAATAAGTAAATATTGTTAGCTGATGCTAAATGTCTAGCAGGCTTGCTGGTGCTAACTTGAGGTAATTTTTATAAATAATGTACAAATATTTTTATTCAACCACCTATATATATATATATATCTATCTATATATATATATATATATATATATATATAGATATAGATATAGATAGATAGATAGATAGATAGATAGATATATATATATATATATATAGATTACATCTGGGGAGAAAAGAAAGGATGTGATGTTCAGAACATGGTTACTACAGTAATTATCAAAGAGGGGAAGAGATGCACCCCGTTTGGCCAGGGGTGTTTTTACACCGCAGACAAGGTTTGAGAAGGAAAAAAATCATTAAGAAAATATAATTATATTTTCCTTAAGATGTTCTTCCTAACTTCAGGCCTTATTATGTTGTCATATATAACTGTGGTTTTCTGTAAAACCACAAACTTTAAAATACTTTTTTCTTACTGATGAAGATCAGATTATCATCTCTGTTTTCTCTCAGGTATATCACAGTGTAAGCTTCACAGTGAACATTACTCTCGTCAGCGTAGTCCATATCAACAACAAAAATATATCTTGACTCCATATAGTGGTTATTTGGGAAAAAATCCCAGGTATTTTGAGCAGTAGCAGTGCTAATATAAAATTTAATTAGCCTATATAAAATTGCAAACATCTATCTTTCAGTACTTTTTTACTTAAGTACATACAAAATTGAGTACTTTTGTACTTTCACTTGAGTAAAATTGAAAAAGGAGTACTTTTACTTTTACTGGAGTAATATTTTATTATTCGTATCTGTACTTTTACTCAAGTACTTGATTTGTGTACTTCGTCCACCACTGCTTTTTAACTCACAATTCAGGCTTTTCACTATATATATTCTCTATTATATCTCATATATATATATATATAGATATAATCTCTAAGAAAAAAAAATCTAAATTATCAAATTGTCAGCTAGAACTACAAGGTAGAAACTTGCATTTCTCAGAAAAAAGTCAGAATATAAGATTTTGTTTCTGCCACAGAACGAATAAAAAGAAAAGAGGTAATTGGGATTTTTATAAAACAAGTTATCTTTTTTTTGTTTTCGCTTTACAAGTTTAGATTAGATTTGATAATTCAGACTTTTTTTTTTTTTTTTACAAAAAACATGTGAGATAAAGATAAAATTAACTTTTCTTTCTGTGTTGGAAATTTTTAAGTATAATTTTTTTTTTTTTTTTTTTTTTGAAGTGTTTTCTTGTATTATTTACATCTTCAAAAAATCTATATATTTTACAATTTACATTTTTAAGAACTCATGGCTGAAACTTATTCTGTATCATGATATTTACTATAGTAAATACTATAATATCTACAGACAAAATTGTTGCAGCACTAAAATTACAATCCATGAAGGAGCATGCATTAAAAACAGAAATAATAGCTGTATAAAGGTCTGAAAGAGACCTTTTCTACATGAACTCTCAATGAAATCCTAAAACTTGAGAGTGCTTTTGTTAGTCATGGGTTAATCAGTGACTCATGAAAACATATTTAGCAATGCTCATGAATATTTAGCACTTGCAAAACTTAAGAATGGAAAAATAAAGCAATAAACAAAAACTCAAACTGGCTGAACTATGCAACATTTAAATTACAGAAGATTACTGAAATGGTACACGTGCATCTTCTAAGTGTAAATAAACACACTACAGCTGTAATACTACAACAACTGTCAACATTATCTACAAACACTAAAATTATATCAGAATATCAGAGGCTGAAGATGTAAACCGCAGATATTGTGCCATCTTCTCCTCTCCACACATGAACTAGGAAGGTTAGAGATAGTTTTAGTTAAGCAGTAAGCAGGTTAATGATTGTTAAGGCCTCAGACCTTCTCCGAATCCTGCCAGCAGGTTTCTGGTCTCTGAGTAATTGTGCTCCAGTACAAAGTCAGGAAACCAGTCATTCCTGCACACACCGGCTGAGTGTGCATTAACACACACTCACAAGCTCATTTACACACACACACTTCAGGCAGAAACTGACTTCAGCCCTGCCTGTGTACTTATTAGACCAGTTGAATCACAGACTTAAACACAGAGACAAGCCTCTACAATTAAACATTACTAGTACATCAGCTTGATTAATAGAAACACAGTCAATGATGATCAAAAACAACAATCTTTTACTCCTTAAAATAGTCTATGGTAATAAATAAATGCATACATATATATCTATATATCTATATCTACATAGGTCAGACTTGATTAGGTTTATGACCAATAATGACAACGAATAACATTTAAATAAATGTTATTAAAAATAATTAAAATATAATATAATATAATATAATATAATATAATATAATATAATATAATATAATATAAATTATATAAATATTATATATTATATAATTTTTTTTAACTTATAACACTTTCTTACGAAAATGTACATTAACAGACAGATTAATGGTATTATACAGTATATTATAATTTTCCATAACATAATTGTTGTTGTCATCTTTATATAACTTAACAGATAAACTATCATTTAATTTTAAATTTTATGCTATTAACAGAACTAAGAAAGTTAATACTGTGATATTTACAGACAAAATGCATTGCTAAAACTTGTTTAAGTTGTTTTATATCTATTCGATTTCAAATGAAGGAGCATTAAACAAATATAGAAATAAAAAAGCTGTGTAAAAACTGTTTTTGTTTTTGTTTGTCTGCTTTAACGCAGGTCAAGAAACTGTCTGCTAAATGCTTTAACAGGATCGTTAATGTTTCACACACTCAAGCGCGTTTACCATAAAACATGCGAGGAAGATCAAGTCTGTCACGAGACGTCACACGGGACAGCCGCGAGATCTCACAGACCTCAGAGGATATTTAGATACGTAATGTGGAATATCAAATCAGAAACTACATTTGTGTAACCCTTATCCAGCATTTGCGTCACATGTGGACAGAACGAATTCAGTTCGTTTTGGTAAAGTGGGGCCAAGACCCCAGAGCAATACTTCAGCCAGTTAAAATGTGTGTAAAATCGATTCTGTCTCACATTAGAGTCAAGGAAATCGTGGCATTTCATACAAACATATACATACACACGGCTATGAACATTCAAAATAAAACCTACAAAACTCCCATGAACCCTGGAGTGAAAGACATAGCTATGAATACAATTTTTAACTGTGCAGTACAGAAATTTAGAAAAGGGAGGGGTAATACAGGGCTGTTGTCGATGCTGTCCCGGCCACAATGATGAGGGGCCCACCAAGGTCCTCTGTGATGTCATCGACCCGTTGGACCAGAGGGGGAAAAAAATACTGTCCTGGGACTTATAGAGTTTAGCAGTGGCCCTGGTTGGATGAAAAGACAGAGCTAAATGATCTATAGGTAGGTTTTAATATTGTGTTTATGTAAAGATATAAGATCATGAAAGAGACAGGGTTAGATGATATGATTTTGGAGAGTGAAGTGAGGAAAAAACAATAAGCAGAATCCGACAAAGCGACAACAGGATTGTTAATTATAAAGGACCAAAAAAAAATTGTTGTGTGAAAAAAAGTGAAAGCAGAAAATATTAAATATTCACACATTAATAAAATCTTAATAGTATATTAATCATACTAAAAAAAAATGGATAGAAGTGAATTAATCTATAAATATATTTTTTCCTTTATTTGAAATTATAATTCTGTGTATTTCTGTTGGGAAATGAAAACAGCCATATTCATATAGAATATATATTTTTGCAGTAATTATTAAAAAATCCATTATATTGTAAGGGATATTTTGCCAGTGTTTGGATTTGGGCCCCTTTTTCTGTTGGCATAAACCAGTCAATTAAAATTATTTCCTTTTGGCTCCAGAGTGCGTAGTCACGTGACATATGTGTCTCAAGTGATTGGTTCAAAACAACCATGCTAAGGAACTCAACGCCAATGAGCAAAAATGACAGATTGGCATATTTGGCATGAATAGTAGACATTGGAAGACATTCTGTAGACCTCCTTGGTGTCAGACCCAGCCATGCAGGGTTAGATAGAGGCAGGCATGTTTGTAGAGGAGGGGTTAGACATGGTGATGATGGTGGTAAAGTGGGCCGGGCCTCGCGCAGCTGAGTCCCATCTGAAACTCGGGTGCGCGCATTTAACATGATTGATCCGCTAATGGGACAGAAGAGCAGACGCACAACTTCAGCTTTAAACCTACCCACGGTTCCTCTTTCCTCCTTTCTTTCCATTTCAACTCAAACGAGCTTGATGTGAGCGAGGGGGGAAAAAACTCCAAAAATCACCTCCTTTCCCTTCTGTCACCCTCACAGAGCACCTCTCACCTTTACTTTCGGATTGTGGCTTTAACTCACGGCTTCACTGGGCACAAACGACACGAGATCCTTCTGCAACTTTAACGCACACCAGGGACAAAATCACCGACAGGGAAACTTTTTATTTTTCTGGCACAAAGAAGCGTTAAAGTTACACAATGAGTCTGAAGTCAGATTCAGAGACGAACACCAGTGTTTCATTAGAGGAGGAGGTAAGAGACATAAACTCTTTTGGTCAATATAAACTTCATTTAGGGAAGTTCAAGTCTCTGGCGGCGGATGACTGTGGAAAACCGTTCTGGCGTTTGACTTGACGTTTGAGGAGAAGCGTTTGCTGTGGAGAAGCTTGAGAGGAATGCGGAGTCTGTTGATGATTAATCTTAAAGTTGCCATTGAAATATGAGACCCACCTGATGAGAGACACACTCGTGTGACTGTATAAAGTTTAAAGGCAGATTTAACAAGCAACTGTTTCGGTGGCTGTTCTTCTGAAGTTTTTCTGTTTGTTTTTTTCTGTTTTCCTCCCGTCATTCTCAAACCGTGCAAACAGTGACGCACTGAACGTGGGTCTGCCAGAGATAATGACATTTAAAAAATAAAATAAATGAATACAATTAAAACCACTTTATTAATGTTAGAGCTTTTTAGGTGGGACTGTCTTAATTGAATGTGGGTCAAAAGTGTTTTTATTTTTTATTTTTTTTAAATTAAATTCCCAAACATCTTAATTTGCATGAATTTGTTGATGTAGTCTCTGATTTCTAACGGAGGCATTATTTTAAATTCGAACTTAATTTTAATTTAAGACCCCAAAAGACATACTATTTTAATTGTTTAAATAAAATTATTTTAAAATAGTTAAAATTATCATTATACCTTTTATTTAGCCTTTTCATTTAATGTAGATATTTCGGCAATTGCTGTAAATTGAGTGAAGCATATAGAATTCTTATAAAGTCTTATTTTTAGTTCCATTCTATGCTCTTGAGTGTCGATGTCACCTCTGACCTCTTGTAGAGGCATTTCCGGCTGCTTGGTGTATTATTTTACTGGCTTAAGACCTTACAAGGCAATTTGCAAACACTCCCTGTCAGAACGCATCAGTCCTGGGTAGTTTCTTGTTAAAGTGAGAAGTTAGTGAGGGTCTCTGTGTAAATGGTGTAGTTTGAGTTGGACTCTGGTTGAGTGTTTGGGTGGGAGTTGTGTCCTGTCATTGTTACTGGGCAGCACTGGGTCAGAGCGTGTGGTGTGTTCAGATTGTTCATTGTGTTCAACCTGCAGTAATTAGGACAGGGGTTTCCTCCCTCTGTGCCTCGAACCGGTCTCTCGCATCCCCGTACATGCCCTTTGTTTCTGTTCTGCGAAACCTGCATCCCATTTTTCTGACCGCAGACAGAATAAACTATTTATTTAGGTTATTAAGTGGCACGTTGTCCATTATTTGTGCTTGTGGACTGCGTTTATTCCTTTTTGATTAAATTCCTGTTTGTTTGCCCTCTCAGCTGCTGGCAGCACTTGAGCACTGCACTCATGTTTCGTGTTTCAGAAAAATTGAGGATAATCTGAAAGTTTCTTCTGGGGGCTTTTAGCCTGACATGAGTCTGAACTCTGCGACTGCTCAGGACATGTCGGGTGTCCAGTCGCTGATATACTGAAGGAAATGTAGAAATTTAAGTGATGGACGTTTGTCCTGCTACACATTCTGATTTGCTCTTTTAGCACTGATGACCTCGCACTGTTTTTAGGATTTTTACCATATATTTTATATACAATGGTGTTCAATCATGGTGGCATTGTTATACTTAAAAGAATACCATGGTGCTATCAAGCTACAGTAGATTTCATACCCCCCCCCAAATAAAAACAATAAATATTTTGATATCTTTGTTAGTGCAGAATTAAAATCAAATGGTTAACTACTAATAAAATGTATATTCTTATATTTTGCTTGGTCTTTTTTTTTTTTTTTTTTTTTTTGCATGAATCTTCATTATCCCTACAGGGGAAAAATACGGTTTAATTAACTGTCTGTAATTGAGAATAATTGGAATTAAATCATGCAGGGCTATTAAATATTATAGATGCTACTTTGCCTTTTTTTTTTTTTACTCTGTCAGACAAACATTTTCAATGACAATCTGATCTTATGTAATCAGTGTTAAAAAGGAGAAAATGTTATAATAATTTTTAATATGCACTAACTCTAAGGGAGATATTGCTATAATTGAGTTCACTGAGATTGTTTTGAAAATGTTGCAGAATGAAAGGGAAAACTTCAAACAATTTGACAATTGTCTTTATTTTAATGCAATAAAAAAAAATTGGTTTCATCTGGTTCTCTGGTAAAATGTGAGCTGGGAGAATGTGATGGGTCAGGCTGAACTGAAGTTCTTTCTCTCCCTCTCCTCTTCTCCGTAAAAGGTCATAGCACACAGTGTCCTCCAGTCTTTCTCTTCTCCCCGCTAGATCTGTGTAGAGTTGCTACATCTGTTTTTAAATGCTCTCTGCTTTTTGAGTAACTTTAGAATCCGTAATACTCGCTCTTAATTTGTTTGGATAAAATGTGGAATTCTGAGATCAAGTGCTAGTTTTTTTTTTTTTACTTTATTTATTTGATCGCCATTTGCTTTCTTTCTCTGTTCACTGTAATATCATTTGATCCATCCTGTTAATTTGTCGAGTTAAACCAGGTTTACCTTCCACTCACATTGGAGCAATAATGCTGTCCGCTCCCTGCAGAGGTTTCCGCATCCATGCTCAGGGTCACACACACACACCTGATCACCACGCACACACTTCTGCTCACTAAACTAACACGATCTCATGATTTGATCTGAACACATTCAGTCTCCAATAGCAAATTCTGCAGACAAACGGGGAGATTCTCACACGATAGGAAGGGACAGAGACGATCAAAGGTAGTTCTAAATGATTCCTATTCTTCTCCTTTTCAGGTGCACTTTTATAAGACCATACATGGCACTCATAGGTCAGAGGTCACTGCATTTTTGCCCTCTGTCAATAGTTTGTGTGCTGATGTCATTTAGGCTTTTCCCTGTTCTAGGTACGAACGCTATTTGTCAGCGGGCTGCCTGTTGACATCAAACCACGTGAGCTTTACCTGCTGTTCAGACCCTTCAAGGTAAGAGGGGGTTGTTTTATTAGTCCACCTTTTTCTGGATGTGGTTTTATTTTAAGAATTGACATTGAAATTGTCCTCAGATTTGATTAATTTTGTCATTTTATTAAACAGGGATATGAAGGATCTCTCATAAAACTTACCTCAAAACAGGTAAAGTGGAAACTTATTTCCCTTCAGTGGGATTATTATTATAATCATTCCAAATAAGTTGTTTTTCCTAAATGTGTTCTGTATGTAAGAGATGGTTAAGATTTTATCACCTGTAATATGCATTTGACAACATCTTAATTTTTTTACATATAAAGATTTGTCACATGCAGTAGACCCTTGAACCCATATATAATGAGAAAATGTATTTTGAACTCATTTCTTTTATAGGTTCAGCCTTTATCACATTAAAAAAAGTTTAACTTATTCATCTTAATTTTGAAAGTTTTTGTCTGAGGGTCAAATGATGCAATTCTTAAAAGATTAGTTTTCTGCTTTTTAGTAGATTGGGAAAATCTACATTTTTGTCTCCGTTTCTGTTTCTTTCCATTCTCTAGCCTGTGGGGTTTGTCACGTTTGACAGCCGGTCTGGGGCTGAAGCAGCCAAGAATGCGTTGAACGTAAGTAACCGCTGGTCCGTCAGTAAGCTGAAGTGATGGCAGCTTTTAATGATTTATAAGACCGTCTGTGCTTTATGTCCCCCAAACTTCGCTCTTAAGTCTGACTCAGATGTTGCTCTCCTCTCTGAGGGGGAAGTTTCACTTCGTCTCTAAGAAATGTTCCATGACGTCATGCTTTTTCAGTGGGATGTAGGATACTTTGGGAATCTGTGCACTTGTGCTGCTGTTCTGTTTATGGACCTGCTGATTGATTTGTGCATTGCATGAAGAATAATTAGACCCAACACCCGATTTCATCTCTTCTCAGGGTATCCGCTTTGACCCAGAGAGCCCTCAAACGCTGCGTCTTGAGTTTGCTAAAGCCAACACAAAGATGGCAAAGAGTAAACTGATGGCCACGCCAAACCCTTCCAACCTGCACCCAGCTCTGGGTGCGCACTTCATCGCTCGAGACCCATGTGAGTAAAACCTTGGGCTTATGCCCCCCCCCCCCCCCCACACCGCAAAACAGGAGTTCATTTGCGATAAGCCACCAGTAACAGTCAATATTGCACTTGTTTTCAAAAAGAAACAATACTTTATGCATTTTGGTTGTTCATTTACTCTACAGTGCTGTTTTGAGGGAAATGCAAATATTTGAAAACCGTTTGAAGACCTTTTGTCTCCTTGTAAACTTCATAAAATGTGAACTTGTGAAAACTGTGTATTACGTGTTTATTCTGTAGCAGACACAGGGTTCTTTTTATAAATTGCCAACTACGGGCCTGGCATGTATAATACAGCAGTTTTATTCATTTTCATGGATTTATTATTATTATTATTATTTTTTTTTTTTAGAACGTTGTCATCTGTACACAAAACTTTAGAAACCCAAATGAAAAGGTTTTTCGATTTCTAGTGCATTCTTATAAACACCCTGATATAGTTTTGAATGCTTTTATTATTCTCATTGTTTGAATATAGCTTTTTTAAATTTGAGATTTGGCATTGGTAAGCTGTATTGGTGGCGGAAAATAGGATTTGCTAATGTATATAACTTAAGTCTGTTCACCAAGGATGCACTAGTTTGATTAAACACAGAAACAATGTTGTGGAATATTATTAGTTACACGTTTTTCTGTTTGAAAATGTTATTTATTCCTGTGATGCAATGCTGAGTTTTTAGCAGCCGTTACTCCATTCTTCAGTGTCACAGGACTTCATATTTTTGTGGAAATATTTGAAGTGTGTGTATGTTGGATGCGGTTTCCTTTTGGCTGGTTTAGTTGGCGGTTTAAAATGCACTTAATATTATCAATTTGATGACAGTGACCCTCAGATGAGAGGCTATTCATTATTCAGTTTATTTTGTAGCTGCTTTATAACTGAATCAAATTTGTATATATCTGATGAAATTTTTGCAACATCAATACTGTTATTGACCCGAATTGAATCGACATTTGAATTAAACTAAATAGATCATTTTCATCTGTTAAGCTGCTTATAGCTGAATTTAACTGTCGTAATCGATAAACTACACATTATTTTGATCTGATTCAATGCTGAACTTACTTGAGCTGAATAATGACACTATGGTGATTTATAGCAAAATTTGATTGTATTATTTGAATGTTTGTATTGAGTGTTACTTTCCGGTTTATTTCTGTGAAGCTGCTTTGAGACCATCTCTATTATATAAACGCTATAAAATGATCGATTCGCTTTAAGTGGTGATTCTGTTTCCTAGTGTTTGGTTCCGTGTGTGACTCTCAGATGATTTCTGTAGATGACCTGACGGGGGCAGCACTGATCCCTGCGTCTCCTGAGGCGTGGGCTCCGTATCCTCTCTACACCACTGAACTGACCCCAGGCCTGCCTCACGCCGCCTTCACGTACCCCGCCGCTGCTGCCGCCGCCGCCGCCCTGCACGCCCAGGTGAGCGACCAACCGGTGTGTCCTCTTTTCCTTCACTCCATCACTGTCTCTCTGATTCTGGCTGTTTTTCTGGCTGTGATGACGAAGCATTCTGAACATCTGTTAGTTTGTGTAGGAAGTACATGCTGTGCTTGTGAACTTGTCATGTTCATATGCTACATGTGTCCCAAGGCCAAGTTTTAAGGATTTACTAATTCGTGTTTAGCATACACTATTTTAAATTGAGTTTTAATCTTATTTTAATTTTGAATCTTTCTGGCTTTGTATATTCCTGTTTAATCTGATTATTTTTGTAGGATTTAAATTGGTATACTTTTTTGTTTGGTTTGGTTTTTTTATATATGCATACATACATACATGCATGCATGCATACATGTGTATATATTTTTTGTTTGTTTCTTGGCTTTATATTGGTTTTTGTATCTTATACAAAAATTCAAAAACAAACAAAACATTTTAAATATACAAAGGCATTTATATAGAAAAGATTCAGAAAATTAATGCGCAATGCATACATGTATAACAAATAAATGCCCCTTTAAATAGGTTTACTTTATTTAGATTTAATTTATTTTATTTGTATTTTTAGATGTTTAACTGAATCTCTCTAACTTTTCATTTTTTTTTTAAATATGAAAAATATTTACTTTTTTTTTTTTTTTTTGCATTATTGCATATGCAACTCTACACCGTAAGCTTTGTCATGTACTGCACAATTCTACAAATCGCATTAGCCTTCAATTCTTTGGCTTGTAGTACCTTTCCCATAATGCCCTGACTCGAGCTCTGGTGGACACTGACCCTGGGCTGACGTGCTGCGTCTAAACCTGAGGTGTCAGGGGTCCTCTCTGAATATTACCCACAATCCCTCAGAACAGCATTCCTTGGCCTGCTAGTGTTGCTAAGAGATCACATCAGAGAAAAGCTGTTTTTAATTGCATCTCAGAGGTTGGATTATAACGGAGTCGTTGAGTGAATCTGTGCCCAGGGAGGTGCCGGTTAAAGTTTAGCCAAAAAAAACTGTGTTCGAGCATTTTATGATCCTTTAAAAGCAGCACATGTTAAAATTCTCCCCTGCAAACACTTTGCAGTGTAGGTTTAAATGGGTAAAAAGTTAAAGTGCCTGCTGCTACTCGGGCAATAATGACATGGTTTATGATCAATCATTCTTGGTTTACTTCAGTTTAATGAAACGCGATTGGTTTTGAAGACTCTGTGCTGACTGATCAAGTTTATTGATTGGATGGCTAGACTTTGTGGTTGTCATGGAAACCCAGTGAGAGCTAAAGGTCACGGATGAAGAGGTTTTACTTCAGTCTCTTGAGTCGTACTGTACGTTCACAGGTTCCTCAAGCCGTAAAGAGAACAGGACAAACGTAATAGTTATTTTTTATTAAAGTGTTTTAAGATTTTATCCCAAAAAAACCTTTTCCAATCATGTTGGGAAGAACTTGCTAAAGTGTAGGATGTTTTGTCAGGATCTCAAAGGGGTTGTAAAAGGTTTCATCCTCTGGGTGAGAGAGAGAGCGAGTGTGCTAATGGATCCACACGCTAACACCTTCTCTGCACAATGTCACTCTGAGGGTCTTCAGAGAGATCTGTGTGTGTGTGTGTGTGTGTGTGTGTGTGTATACGAAGTAATTATATATTATATAAACAACATTGTGCAAAATGTATATAAACATAATCAACACTGTGTACATGTATAATTTCTACATTTTTATATGGGTTGTGTGTAAACTAATTTTAGTTTGTGGTGGTTCATATGTATTTTATGGTAAAATATTTTTTACACAATTGTGCAAAAATTTTTTTTTTTCTTTTATTGCTGGATCAATAGTACTTAAATATTAGACATTCAAAAGTTTACCCCAAAGGGCCATATAGCAGTCCTGCTTGATTTGGCTCAAGGAAAATAGAAGTGGAATTCCTTCTGGCATGTTTACATGTAGTCGGGATGACGCAACGAAGTCTCGTTAAACTGCTGGAAGAACCGAGCCCTTGGCTTTCTCTTACTCCTCCCTCTCCAGCACACACCTGCAGAGGAAGATCGTCTCGCTCTCTGCAGCGGTGACCTGCGCTCGGTGCGCTGTGTCTTCAAACATCCCGACCCCTCGTAACGAACGTGGGAAGCTCGGAGTGAGAGTCGGCAAAGGGCTGAAACGGACATGCCAGGCTGATTGTGGTTCTCTTGCCCTTGGCTGGGGAAGGGAGTGTTTTGGGCAGGACGGGAAAGGAGTTAATGTCATCTTGCTGAGAGTTTATAGATGCACCGATAAGTTTCCAGTTCAGTCAGGGAGTTCATGCTTGCATCAGGTCATTAGCACAGCTTAAACTGCTTGGTGTTGTAGAAATTCCTCTCTCTTTCTAGTTTTGTTTGTCTGTTATTGCCCTCTTCATTTTAAAGACTTTTTACAACGTCTGAAAGATTTCAAAGCGGTAATTAAATGGCTCTTTGCAGTTGTAGTTGATTTACAGTTGTTTTAGTTGGCTATATGGGTTTTGGGAGATTTAAATTGTTCTTAATGTTAAGCTCCTGTGTGTTTACGGAGTATGAATATTAATAGTATTAAGTCCTAATAGTTTAATAGAAAGTTTTGTGAAATTTGAAACTGTAAAAATTCATAATTTAAAATGCATATAATTAGGCTTTTATTTAATATTTTTATTATAGAAGTTATTTTACATTTATGCAAATGTCGTAATGCATGGTTTTATAAGATTTATACTTCAGTATTTTATTTTAAAACAATGTGTTTTAAATAAAGTATGAAAGTAACTTAATTTTTTTTTTTTTTTTTTTTTTTTTTTTAATTCTAGAATATATTTTCAGGTGACGTATGATTAAAAATTAAAACTTAGTAATAGTGTATATAATTTTTCCTTTTATATGAAACGATGCAAATAAATGATGCAGCGTTTAATTTAGTAGAACATGTAGATAATGTAATGGACCACAAATAAAGTTTTAATTTACACTGTTGGTTGAGGAGAAGCTTTTGAAATCTCAAACCGCTCATTGAAGTTGTTCTTGTTCATCTTGTCTGTAGATGCGCTGGTACCCTTCTCCCTCTGAAAGTTCTCAGCCGGGATGGAAGTCACGCCAGTTCTGTTAAATCTGTGAGTATCGCTCCCTTCACTCTCTGCATGTGATCACTGTCTCTGATCATGACCGTAAGCTGACTGGCTGTTCTCATCTCCACAGATGCCATTCTGTACCAGATGTTTTTTTTCTTTTTTCTTTCTCCCTCCTGTTTAAATGAAGGCCAACTGGGTGCAGCATCTAATTTAATCAGGTTTATTTAACGGACAATTTAAACATGAAGGATTGTTTTCCTGGAGGAAGTCTTCTACAAGGCACTCTGAGATGCTGAGGACTCTGACAAACCTCACGGTACTGTCTCCATTTCAAAAGCCACGCATGACGAGCCAATTGTGCAGGCGTTCAACATGTCTAGCTGCTCTGGTAGATGCATGCTTTTGAGGTCGTAATTCTGCATGCGATAAGGCATGGGTTTCAAAATCTAAACCTTTATTTTTTTTCATCCCAGCTTACCCAGAGTTTTCTTTTTTTGTTTTTTTTATCCAGTCTGTGTAATTGTTTTCTATTTTTAAGAACTGATGACATATGCACTGGGTATTTGTTTGTGATCTTGACGTGAACCGAGCAGATTTGAGTTCTTGTCTCATCCAGACCTTTGCATCTTCCTCTGCCCTGAAATCCCCAGTCCTCCGCTATCGGTGTCTGCTTGGAGAATATTTGAACAAAAAAAAGAAGAAATGTACTAGTATTTTTGTACATTAGTGTAATGAATATTTATGCATTTGTTTTGTGCAATTAAATAAGTATATATGTAGGAGTAGTTTAGTGTTCCCTTGTATCTTTGTGTTTTAGTTGGTGGTTAATTCAGTCTATAACCTGTTTGGAGTAAATAAGTGCAATCTTGATTCTTTTCCTTTTGGTTTTTTTTTTTTTTTTTTTTTGCTGTTACATACTGAAGTGTCCAGACTGTGGCAGAGTTTAAACGGACTGCTAACATGAGATTGCTGTATTATATGAAGAAAAAAAGTAAATGCTGTTTCTTTTTCAGAATGTGAAACTGGAGAATAAAAGGGAATCTGAGGATCTTTGAGTGTTTGGAGGTTTTTTTTTTTTTTTTTTTTTTTTTTTTTTTGAAAACCTACTCCTAAGGTCATCAAATTTTTACATTTTTCAAGGGAAGAAAATTGAAAAATATTTTTTACATATTTATTAAACCTGTCATTATGTCCTGACAGTAGAATATGAGACAGATAATCTGTGTAAAAATCAAGCTCCTCTGGCTCCTCCCAGTGTCCTATTGCCATTTGCAGAAATACATCGCTCCCGGTAAGAAACAACCAATCAGAGCTGCGGTCTTTAACTTTGTTTGTGTTCAAAATGTAGAAAAATTTATATAATAAGCGAGTACACCATGAATCCATTTTCCAAACCGTGTTTTTAGCTTGTCCTGAATCACTAGGGTGCACCTATAATAAGTGTTTATATTCGGACTATTTTAGATTGCTTCGGGGATACCGCGGCGGAGTAACCCAGTACCTTTGTGGTTCTTCATAGACATAAACAGAGAGAAGTAGTTCCGGCTACGATGTTCTTCCGCAAGACGCAAGCAGTTCTGTTTATTAACCGCTAGAGCGTCAAAAGTTACCGACTGCAGCTTTAGTCCAAACAGCTGTTTAAAAAAAAAAAAAAAAAAAATTACAAAGTAATCCACACCACTCCAGTCCATCAGTTAATGTCTTGAAGTTAAATGCTGTGTTTGTAATGAGTGCTCTCTGCAAAATATTACTTTCTTTTGTTAAAGGCAAAATACTCCATTTCCTTATATGGATTGGACATGTTTCTATACCCCTCATATTACTGCTGCAGATATCATGAGGTTTCGTTTCATGGTTTTCCTTTTAAGGCATCATTTTCTTAGCAGCTGTACCAGCTGAAGAACAGAACTTCTAATCACCGCACAACTGCAGATCTGGTCTGTGAGAGGCCGTTTATTTGAACTGTGCTATTGTTTTCAAACTATGTCTGAAGGTCTAATGAAAGAATATCAGTGAGGAGTTCAAATCATTTGAATGGTGCTCTCAGAATACACTGTTCCAGTCAGCTTTCCCAAAAATAGTACCTTGCTAACTCCCAAGTGAGCAAGCAGAGGAAAACCCCCTTGGATGTTTAAACAGACAAAGAAACCTTACAAAGGAACCAAGACTCCACAAGGGAAATCCTCCTCATCTGGCACATATTTAAAGATCCCAAAAGTCAGAACTTGGCTCTTGTGGCTTACTGTTGGTTTCTTTTTTGTTTGTGTACTCCTGAAAAGTTGATTTCCAAAAGTTTGAGTAAGATTTTAAAACATTCTTATTCCGCAAGGACTCATTAAGAGATTACAAATGTTAAAATATTTAAATTTCAAATAAATGCTGCTGTTTTGAACTTTATATTTAAAAAGTAGCAGCAAATCAATCTATTAGAATGATTTCTGAAGATCATGTGACGATGACGACTGGAGTAATGATGCTGAAAATTCAACTTTGCCTCACATGAATACATTTTAAAATATTTAAATAGAAAACTATTTGAAGGTTTAATTCCAACCCTAATTCAACACACCTGAACCAGCTCGAACTTCACATACTATACACTTCCAGGCAGGTGTGTCGAGGCAAATTGGAGTTAAACTCAGGACTGAGTTTAGAGACCCCTGCTAATTTAGATAAGTCACTCACATTAAAACAAGCTGCAAAATAAGGCAGATAAACACATATTTCTTACATTGAAGTCATGTGTTGACAGAGAAGAAATTTTAAGAGGGATTTCCTGAATCCAAGAAAATTTCTCAAGTGTTCCCTCAAAGAACAGAAAGTCTATCTGTCTATCTAGGATGACTACAGCCTCTTTCAGCTGTCATTAGAGCATAAAACGTCTACTGGCATGTTGCGCTTCACTTTAAAGAAATAGCATAAATGCCTCACTTTAAAGAATTTTCTAAGATGAATGAACAATGAGAAGTTTTATGTTTAGTCAGGCAGGCTGATGTCAACTTTGGGCCTGAGAACTGAAAACCGAAACACCCACAGAGCAGACTCTGCCCAAAGTAATTTCTTATTGGACTGTTGCTATTACCTTCATTGTAGAATGATGTCATGTTGATATTTTCAGTCCTTGGCTCTTCATCATATGTTATAATCTATGCAATTAATACAGACAGTGTGAGCAAACCTCTGCGAGCAGGAGCAGCTGTATGATGAAGCTCTGCCGCCATCTGGTGGTTAGAAAGAAAACCTAACCAAATTAAATAATCCTTCTGGTAATAATAATACATTTTAGTATTTTATAAAATATTGCTTATTGCTTGTTTCTATATTGTGAGTATGTGCATTTGTTGGTTATTTATATTGTACAGAATAAACGAAAATAAAATAGAAAGCAAACCTGACAATAAATAAATACATAAATTACTTAATCAATACACTTTAATATTTTATATAATGCTGTTTATTGTTTCTGTATTTTTCGTGTGTGTGTTTGGGTACATTGCACAGTACAGTAAAATACAATTATTTAAAAATATTCAGTTTTTGTCCTATTTTGGAATACTTCATACTAAATTGTGGACATAAATAAAATACAACTCAAAGTGAATTGTTGTATTCTAATCACAATTCAAAGTGATTTCTCAAGAAATCTCTCTCACTAAAAATAAGATGCTGAATTAAATTATATTTTCGATTTTTTTTTTTTTTTGCATATCTCACAACAGTACAGATAAAATCTAATGCAAAATAAAACGTTTATATCATATGATGTCACTACAGTATTGAAAATAAAATAAAATAAAATGGGAACAGATATGAACAGGGATAAAGGTGGAGGTGCTCACGTACGCATGCGCGCTCCTCCGGCTCTGTCCGCTTCAGCACCGCGTAATTGGTCACGTGACTCAGTCTCCGCTCTCAGCCGCTCCGCATCATCTTCATCATCAGCAGCAGCAGCAGCAGGGATGTCCGCGAGCTCCGCGTTCAGCGATGAGAAAGGCGGCTCCGCCAGCGAGCCCGAGTACGGACACGACCCGGCCAGCGGCGGCATCTTCTCCTCCGACTACAAGAGGTGAGACGCTCGGTGAACCCTCGTAACCCGAGGGCGGCCCACCGGAGCCTTTACCTCACAGAAAATCTCAGACGGGGCGAGGTGCGCATGCGCGGATGAACGAACGAATTCCATGGAAAAACAAGGACATGATAAACATCTTGATAAACTGGCCTGAATGGAGTGTGTACGTGGGTGTGTGTGTGTGTGTGTGTGTGTGTGTGTGTGTGTGTGTGCTTCGCGTGTTTGTGTTTCAGCACCAGTCGGTGGACAGCGCTCAGGTCCCACATGATGACTTCTGTGCTGTTTTACACCTCACTCTGACTGTTTTAGGGGTTTATTTGGTGAAACGTTTGGTTTATGTGGTTAATATTTGTATGGCAGTGATATATCGTTGGTTTTACAGTGTAAATATAGCCATGTAATCTGTATCTCTCGCTATCCTGTAGTCTTAGCGTCGCTAGCATCACGTGACCAGAACAACTACCGTCGTCTCTGTTGAGTATAACTCTAGATCAGCATCTCAACAAACACACAATATTGCTTATTTTGTGGGTGAACGACAGAGATTATTATTTTCTTTTTGTAATTACCTTAAAAACGTTTTCTAGATGACATTTCTACGTTTTATTTTTGTTATCAGTAGCTAACCTTCCCAGAAACGACTGGGAAACAAAAAACTCTTGGATGTTGTTGTCCATGTTTCACATAGTTATGCTTTAGTCTGGGTTTTTACTTCACACTGCTTATCTTTGGCACAACAACCGAAACACACACACACACACACACACACACACACACACACACACACACACACACACACAAACACACACACACACACACACACATATATTTAAAATAAAAACAACAAGAAAACTAAAACTAAAAGAAATGACAAGAGCACATAAAAATATTCAAAGTTAAACTAAGATAAAAAACTGCAAATATAAAAAAATAAAAGCTTATTCAACATATTACTATAAAAATTATAAAAATGCTATATATATATATATATATATATATATATATATATATATATATATATATATATATATATATATAAGGCAGAGTTAGTTTTGTCCATGTTTCCCACTTTACTCTGGGATTTTAATTCACACTTTTTATATTTGGCACCACAATTGGAATAACAAAATTACAAATGTAAAAAATAATTCAGTTTAGCAATCAAACTAAATTAAAATATTCATAATAATAATAATAATAATGACAAAAACATAGATCAAAATCACTAAAAATAAAATGAAAATGAAAAGTGTAAATATAAAAATAAAAGCTAATTCAAAATATAAAAAATACTGTGGTAGTAAATAATACTAAAATTAGTAAAATAATTAGTGAAGAAAATTAAGCTTTTCCCCCTTCTTTTTCTGGGTACTAAAACTTACAAATAAAACGGGGTTAGATGTGACCTTAACCCAGGATTTTACATCTTTACAATGAAGCTGGCATCTTCCTCTTCCTCGTCCTCTATTCAGCCTCTGTCTCGTGTGAAGATGTGATGATTCTGGAGGTTAGATCTTTAACTGAGATTGATAATCAGTGTTGGCAGACTCTTTCTCCGTCTGAGGCAGGTGCTTCAGTCTGGTGTGTGGAGAATATCAAGGCTCTGGTCTGTTTCTGCTGAGGTCATGCTCATCCTGTAGCTGATGGATGCAGTGTTCATTTGCTAATATTGTTTACATGAAATATCTATTTTATCATTTATCAGTTGTGTTTTTGATGCTTGTTGAATCCAGTGCTAATACTAAAACAGAAAATGCAAATAAATAATAAATTAATGATAAACTAAATTTAAAACAAATTAAATTTAAATGAAAATGGCAGAAGCACATGACAAAGTTATTCAATATTAATAAATAAATGCTATAATAGTATATAAACAATGCTGAAATAAAACTGCTTGGATAAATCTGTTCTTTCACTGGGCATCATTTATTTCACGCCATCTCTCTCTCAGACGGTAGAGGGAGCCAGATGCACATTTATTCCCATCATTGCTTTTGTCAGGGTGTCATTTGAACATGGAGACTAGTCAACAAACCCGACTTTACTTCTGCTTTACTTCTTGACGATGCTCACTATTCTTTTTTTATATTATTTAATGGTGATAGAAACACTGATATATCATGTGTACTGATCTACAATGAGCTTCTGTGGTGGAGGGTTATTTGTGTAATAGCTACACTACTGTTCAGAAGCTTTCTAATGCTCACCAAGGCTGCATTTATTTGATAAAAAATACAGTGAAAAGAGTAATATTGTGAAATGTTAATGCAATTTAAAATAGCTGTTTTATATTTTTATTCATTTAAAAATGTAATTTATTGTGATCAAAGCTGAATTTCCAGCATCATTGCTTCAGTCTTCAGTGTCACATGATCTTCAGAAATAATGCTGCTCAAGAAACATTTCTTAATATTATCAATGTTGACAACAGTTGTGTTGCTTCATAATTTTAAAAAAAAACTGTGATATTTTTTTTCAGGATGAAAAAAAATCAATAACACCAAGCCCAAGCTTTATTTAGTTTTAAGTTCCTTCATCAGTCCAGGCTATTTTATATATACATACATACATATATATATATATATATATATATATATATATATATATATATATATATATATATATATATATAGATATATATAGATATGTATGTATATATAAAATAGCGTGGACTGATGATATATATATATATAAATGTATATGTTTATCAGAATAACTTCTGAAGCAATTTTCCTGTTCTTCTGAAAAATAATAATCAATAATAATAATCATAATCAAAATAATAATAACCAATTATATTATAGCCCAACATATTTTACACTCCCTGTCCTCAATTATTTCCCACTTAATATTCTGTTTTTCTTAAATATGTCATGGTATGGAAATGAGATGCATTGTGAATGCGTTTCGTGCTGTTGTTATTGTGAATGAGGCATAAATGTGACAGAGGCTAACATAAATATTTTAATCATCACATCATCATAATCATCACTTTCAAATTTCTGCTCTGCTGTCACAGAGATCTGACACTGTTGAGCTGCAGGATGTGTGTGTGTGTGTGTGTGTGTGTGTCGTGGCAGCTCCACTGGTTCCATGGTGAACATGAAGAAAAGCGATTCTCACATACTGTTGCCTTGGCAACCCGCCCCTCTGATCTGCTACTGTAAGGCTCTCCATCTCTGCTGCGTTAACAGCTAAATACACAGAGTAGCTGTAGAGAATCACCCTCATGGAGATCAGTCAGACAGACTCTGTATGTGTGTTTAGAGAGATTTGGGGGTTTCTGACGCAGGAGAATGTCTTTTTAGAGGTCAGTGGCTTTTAGCACTGCAGTGTGAGTTCTGCATCTGTCTGTGAATTCGGCTGTTCCCCTTCTCCATGTTATTCTGGGCTCAGAAACACCACGTCACATGCTGACGGATGAATCAAACTGTAGTAAACAAAATGACTGTGAATCCTTTTGATCAAGCTGTGTCAAACATAAAGGATCAGACTGATTAAAGTATTCAGTTTGGTTTCTATAAAGATTATACCAAACTGTATCTGACAAAATAACAGTTGACTGAGTCATAATGATTCAAATGAAACAAACTGTATCAGACAGAATAAAACCGAATAATTTTAATCAGACTAAATTTGACTGGAATGGAGGATTCAAATGAATCAAGCTGTACTGGAAAGAATGAACGAGAATAAAAAATAAATAAAAAATTTACTGATTCATTTGAATGAAAATGTCATACAGAATGAAACTGAAGCATTTTACTCAAACTGGATTAAACAGGATGAAATTGAATCAAACTAAATCAGACTGATTCAAATTTAATCATTCTGTGTTGAACAAGATTACAATGAATCAAACTAAATAGTAATTACTCAAATAAATCAAACTGTATAGAATTAAACAGATTTTTAAATTGTAATTGGACAGAAAAAAAAACTAAATTGAGATCAATCAGACTGAACTGGACAGAATGACACTGACTCGATTGTTTTGATCAAACCATATGGGACAGAATGAAAGTGAATCGAATCGAAGCAGATTGATTCAAATTTATACAAACTGGATCAGACAGAATGATAGTAAATGGAACTGAGTCACACTGATTTAAATGAATCGAACTGTATCAACAGAATCATTTTAATCAAACCGAATTGGACAGACTGAAAATAACTGAATTGAACTGTATTAGTCAGAATGGAAGTAAATAAAATCAGTGAATCAGTCTGATTCAGTTTCACTCAGTTTTAAAACAAGTTTGAGCTAAACAAACACTGTTTTGCATGCAATTGATGCAACAACAAAAAAAACCCTGTTATTTCACATTTTAAAGCCAATTTTGTGTAAGAAATATTTGAACCTTTTTCAAATGAATCAAATAATGAGTCAAGAAACAGAAACAAATTGTGAAGGGTGCAATATGCGCGCACACTCAAGACAAAATGTATGACGGCCCGTAAGAATATCTGCGCTGTGTTTTTAATTTTTATGTAGTATTCAAAGCGAATAATAATGCAGAGCTTGTGCTTGCCGACATCCCAACTTAGGGGTTTTCCTGTGAAATCCTTTTTTTCAGAGCAGCGTTTCTAGCTGAGTCATATCAGAGAGAGGGAGAGGCAATCGACCGTTGCAGAAAATACAAAGGAAAAGGGGACGAGGGACAGAAAAATGTGCCAGGGACTGGTAAAGAGTGATGGTGTGAATGAAGGAGAGGGAGAGACCAAGTGTGTGTTTCACGAGGGGTGGGGTCTGGTGCTGGTAGGCGGGGCTTAGCTTTGTTTAGCGATCAGAGCAGTGTGTTCACCATCAGTCGGCTCTGAGCAGGATGAGAACAGCTTTTACTCTCACCTCCCTTCTCGTCTCCTCACCTCTCAGAGTCGCCTCGTGTGAAAGAAGGAAAGGACGTAGAGCGCTTTGAACCCTGGATATCTGCATTGTGTCGACAGCTGAAGACCAGACCTGAGGATTTAGCACAACAGGCTGTTTCATGCTTTGGAGTTTACAGTCTGCTTGCTTTTGAAACTGATTCTACAGGTGTGTGTGTGAACGCTTGGCTCTTCAAGAATCATCTTCGGGTGTGTTTACCTGTCTCAGGGGATCTAAACAGGTGCAAAAGTTTTCAGACTAGCTTGACGATGACTACCATGCAGAAGTTGCTCCAGCTGCCTGTGAACGCAGTGAACATGGTGAAGGGTGTGCAGGGAGTCGCTCAGGGCCAGGAGGAAGCTCTCAGTCCGGTGCTGACGCCCGACAGTGGCCCACAAAACTGGTACAGCGCCGTCCAGCCCGAAGAACTCCGACACCTGAGATCTGGGGGGACGGGTGGTGGGGGTGGGGGTGGAGGTGGGGAGGGGTCAGAAGATCGATCTGCGCTGGAGGAGGGGCTTAGCAGCATTCAAACGCAACCTTTACGGTACGCTAACTCTCATGATTGGCTGTGTGAATGATGCTCTTTCAACGCACAATTTAAGCCACTTTGCCTCTGTTGTTTCTCTGAAAAAAAAAATAGGCACATGAAAAAAACGATAATTTTTTTAAATTCAAAATTCACTCTAAATGTATAATTTTTTGTAAAAAATTGAATAAAATTAGTTTACATTTAATCTATAAATGTAAGATTTTATAAATTATAATTTAAAAATGTATACATATTAAAAATTATATATATATATATATATATATATATATATATATATATATATATATATATATATTATTTATTTTATTTTTTTAACATAAAATATATATATTTTTTTCAATTATATATTACAATCAATCAATGTATATGTGTGTGTGTGTAATCGGTATAACTCTTATAATCTGGTCACTTCTGAAGCTCTTTAAGAGCCATTGCTGTCTAGGAGAAACTCTCATTACTGCTTTCTCTTCCCTAGTGGATCTGGTCTTGTTGTACCTCATGAGCAGAGGGTTTGTTAGTTGTCAGCTCTGGTTGGTGTAATAGTCACCTGTGCACCTGTTCGTACAGTCATATAGATCTTCAGAAATCTGCAGAGACTCTAAGAGCATCACTGTCTCAGAGTTGGTGTCCAGAGCGGATAGTTGTGCTCCTCAACAGGTCATTAGAGAGAGGAATAGCCCTGTGGAGTGTTGAATTATGAATAACTTTAATAATATGGAGCTCAAAGTGTCTCATGTTTGAAGAAAATAGATATAGATATATTGCAAATAAGATTCTCTGCAGGGAGCTTATGTTACATAATTATTTGGTTGTTACAATATGCTATAAAACAGCTTTAGTTTTACACTAGTTAAATATTATTCTCATGCAAATGCAGCTGCTGGGACAATGCAATGCTATTACTTTGTGCTGTTTAACATTGAGCATGTCCTTGTGTTGTTACTGTGACTGTAACAAGTGCTCTGGAGTTCCTTCAAATTACTAGATGTTTTACAACTATACACAACAACAATAATCAATTTTACTATCAGCTTTATCAACAGCTAAATAAAATGTTGATGTTACAGTCTATTTCGAACATTTTTTTTACTATTACATTATCTTGAGTAATATTTTTACAGTGTGCATCAAGCTTAAATGTTATAATATAATATATAAAAATAATAAATATAAAATAAATATATTTTTATATTTGCTATAAGCTTTTTGCAAACACTCCTGTTAAAAATGATATATATTATATATAATATATATTGCTGTGCAAGCTTGATGCCTAAATAAATATATTTAATGCATTCATATATGTATATATATATATATATATATATATATATATATATATACATATGTTAGACTGTGTTTTAGGCCTAATAGTTTTCTATTTGGCGAAAAATATACTGTGTAAGTATACCCAGAATCAGACCTTTCGTCAGGACTAATTAATTTGCCAAAAGCTCCAGTATGTAAATCAAAGCATTGGTGCTCAGTCACTGCAGGTCAGGAGTGATTACAGGTTTGTATTCCCTCTGCATGCAGCCGTTCATACTGTGATTCAGAGACTTCCCCTTGCTCATCTCTGATGTGTGACACTGTTTATCCACTACATTTATGATCTAAAACGACTTACAGTGCATTCAGTTCATGCACAGCTCTCTGGAATATGACATAATAATCTGCCATGATGTGGAGATGATGTATTTGACTGTAGCATGTCTGCTGAATCACCGAGCCTGTGTTCATCCTCTGATCACGACCCACCGTGTGCGCGCGCGTCTGTGTGTGTGAGCTAACTGGAGCGGACAGAGCGCATCCACACACGACTAGCACAGCCATCAAGGCAGGACACACACTCTGATGCATGAAAGGAAACACCACCCCCACCTTCTCACACACACTAATATTTGACGGTGCTTATACGGCGTGAATCTCCACGCACCCTTCCAGCTAATGAGGGCCACCGAGGGAATCTTTTTCAGGAGCGATAGATGGTCGTATTGGGTGGGAGACAAATCTATTCGCTGGAGTTTATTGCTCTCTTTGTTGCTGTGGAAACCAGAGAGCAGGACCTGGGTGTGTTTGCGAGATATCATAGTCGTTTAATTCCAGCGACAGTGGCATGACAGCCACCGGGGGAATGTTTTTAATTAGCGAATTGTGTTATCTCGACCCGTTCACAATGTTTTCACGCAACAGCTTTGAGGGCACACACTCGCTTTGATTCGCTTGTTCTGAGCCCGCTGCGACATTATTAGGAGCGTCATAATGCTTGACATGTTTTTATTGATATTGACAGGGTTCTGATCTGTGATGACATCAGTGGAAATCCAGTGTTGCATCACTGCAGACTGTTACTTTATTATAGTACTGCATTTGCCCATAACTCATTTGGAATCTGCATACATTTGAATATATTAAATGATTGGGTTTTGACTATTACAGCACAGACCTTTATACACTACAATTAATTTTGAAAGACGTCTCTCATGCTTACCAAGGCTGAGATACAGTAAAATAGGGAAATGTTATTACAATTTAAAATAACTTTTTTTATGAAAATTATTTCTGTGATGCAAAGCTGAATTTTTTTAGCATCTTTAATCTTTAGTCTTTTTTATTTTTAATTTGATGAAGAGAAAATTCAAAAGAACAGCATTTATATGAAATATATATGTATTCCCTTATTAAACAAAAATATATTGCAGGATATTGGAAAATATCATGTAATATATTAGGCATATATTCTTATATATGGGATTTAATATTTATTTTTTCCAATATATTGCAATATATTGAAAGCGGCAATTATGTGTATATTTTGCAATATATTATATAATATATGTATCATCAATATATTATTCAATGTATTCAAATATATAATATATTAGAAAATAAAAAGGGAAAATAATATATTACAATATATCACAATATATTTTAAGAAATATATTGGTAAATATATTTTCCTTTCTTAAGGGTTGTAACATTATATAGGCCTAAATGATTTTACTGCCACTTTGGATCAATTTCATGCATTGTTGCTCAATAAAAGTATTAATTTCTTTAAAATAATAATAATAAAATCTTACTACGCCTGATTTTCTTAAATGCAACAAAGGCTCTATTTTGATGTTGTAGTGGGTCATTAAAGGGGGGGGGGGGGGGGTGAAATGCTCGTTTTCACTCAATATCCTGTTAATCTTGAGTACCTATAGAGTAGTACTGCATCCTTCATAACTCCAAAAAGTCTTTAGTTTTATTATATTCATAAGAGAAAGATAGTCTGTACCGATTTTTCCCGGAAAAACACGACCGGCTGGAGGCGTGACGTGTGGGCGGAGCTAAAGAATCATGAGCGCGAGTAGGCTTTTGCGTTGAGAGTGTTTGGAAGCTGTGACATTACCGTGAGGAAAAAATCATCATTCAAAATAAACCATGGCTAACAGTCAGATTCAGCGTATATTTATGATCCAGAATCAGATCCAGAGGCTGAAACTGAACGAGAGCAGCAGCAGCAACGACTCGCTCCGAGCGAGGCTCGAACCCGTGTCTCCGATGGCAGGCGGACGCACTAACAAGGAGGCAGAGATATTTGAAGCAGTTTTACTCACCGCCTGCGGTTCCAACACACGATCGTGACCCTTTTTCGTTGGGATTGCATTATCCTTAAGAAATAAACGATGTGCAAATCCGTCGTCAAACTGGGCCTTGTTTGTAAAACAAGCATCTTCGAAATGCAGGGAACAAACACAAACACTTGCACAACTCCGTTGATGCTCTGTTAAAATAAACTCCATCCACTGGTCCCTTAATGCTGTTTTTCTTTGGTAATCTGTGCAGGGTTGTCTTGCCCTGGCAACCAAAAACACACTTCTTTTTTGACATTTTGCGACGCTCTCGCTCTGATCAGTGAAGTCTGTTGTGCTCTCAGTGCTCTGCTATACGGGAGCGCGCTCTTCCGGCAGACGTGCCCTCAGGACCCATATAAGGAAATTCCGCTCCATCTAACGTCACACAGAGCCATACTCGAAAAAAACTTTCCGAAACTTGTGACAAACCGGAAGGAGTATTTTGGAACAGAAATACTCCTTCAAACGTACAACTTAATTTTTGAAACTTTGTCCATGTTTAGCATGGGAATCCAACTCTTTAACAGTGTAAAAAACTCAGTGTGCATGAAATAGCATTTCACCCCCCCTTTAATGTTTGACACTCAATTGAGGCATTTTTAAATATGGTTTTTAACTCAATTACTATTTCCTGCTGTGTATGAATCATCATCAAAGAACAAGCAAACATAAATATTATATTTTTTAAATACATTAACATCTGTGCATGGCTGAGGCAAGACTGCACACTAGTAAGTGGGAATTGATGCTAGATAATGTTCATTGAGTTTGTTTGTGTGTGAATGTGTGAGCAGATGTCACTGTTGATTTAAACCCAGCCAGTGTGATTAATGGCAAGAGAGAGAGAGCCATAAAACGAGACTTCATGACTTCTTTCTAAAACAAGATTGCTAACATTAGGATGTGGTTGCTATAGTAATGTGTGTTTATAGACAGGTATTTCTTGCACAGGATGTCAGAGAGTCTCATCTGCGACGAGTTTAACTGACCCAGGATCAGATGTGGGTCTTAGCTAAAGACTTGCCAATCAGAATGAGTTTGGCTCGACATTATATCTTTTGTCATTTGAGCTGGTATTAATTCATTTATTTTAATATTAATAGCTTTTCCAGATGTCTGGAGGATCATTAACATTGCCAATAATTTAGATTTATACCCATAGAATTTTTTCTAGTGAACACCAATGCTCAGAAGTTGCCCTTTTAGGGGAGATTTAATGGAGATTTCATTTACATTTGAATATCAACTTTTCCTAGATGGTTTTCCTATAATTCATCATGAACAAGGCAGTTTTTGGCATCTATAAAGATGAATGAATGTGTACGGTATTGCTCAAGTCATCTGATGAGAAATGTTCGAGTTCATACTGAGATCTCTAACTTTGCAATATCTTCTGGTATCACAGTTTGAGACTTCGTTGTAAAAGATGCATTTGAGAGTCTTCTTCTCAAGAGAAGCGTGTCAGAACAACAAATCACTGATTTCTTGGAGAAGCAATTGCGATCCAAATGAGAAGCGAAGAGGTTTGTGGCTTCCCCTGTGTTAGTATCTGGTGCTTATGAAAACCAGATCGTGCTGTTGATGGTGTTTCTGGGTGTGTTTGTCTGCTTTGATTCTCTGTATGTCAAATTTGTGTGAATTCTTAATGCAAGGCTTAATTTCATTTGCTCTGGTTGGTTCTTCTGAACTCGTGAATGTCTGCAGGGCTCTTAAAGAGCTGAAACGAGTCTCTCTGAGTCTTCTTTTAATGGTCACCTTTGTGAGATTTTTAATAGAGAGAGAACAAGAACAGTCTTTTTTGTTTTACATCTTCAGACACGATGACCTGAAGGAAATGCTGGACAGTAATAAAGACTCCTTGAAGCTGGAGGCCATGAAGCGTATTGTTGCGGTGAGTAAACCAAACATATTTTTGTTTTGTTTTCAAGTCTTACTTCAACATACAGTTATTTGACATACGATATTAAGTCTTTTTTTTTGTGCATACTATTTCTGAAGTATTCAGTATGTGTATAGCATGCACATTTTCTGAACGCATTAAATGACATGCCAAAATGTGCATTATAAAATGCGTAAGGTGTCCCACAATGCAGTTCTCTCAAGCGTCAATTGCATTGTCTCGTTGTGTGATGCACAGTTTTCATGGATCATCAGTAATAAAGTCCCAGCAGATTCGGTTTTATAGCTGTATTGATGAACAGAACCAGATATTTACACAGAAATCTAAGTCAAATAAAAAAGCTGATTGTTTTGTGTTTCAGGAAGAGACATTTGGTTTCATGTCAGTAATTATGCGACTGTGTAAATAGACAGAAGGCTGATATAGAGGGCAGTAAATACCGCTGTCACTGTGTGCTTTGTGAAGTCCGGGCTCTCAACGGTTCGTAACTGTTGCATCAGATCTGTTTCTATCGCGAGATGAGCGATTTCAGCGAGCGCTTTGGAAATGCATTTAACATTCATGAGCTTTTTTACTGTCTCTGTATTGTGAAGGATCAGATCAAGAATGAAATATTTATCATTGAGAGCTCAGAAGCCACAAACAGCCACCTGATACTGTTTCCATTCACAGAGCACAGGTGGCACCGGCAGCAGATACACGATTCCTTCAGAAACAAGCCAAATGTCACCCTATTTATTGTTATCTTCCTGTGAATGATTCATCACTGCATATTATAAAACCTTTTTTTTTTTCTTCTAGTAGCAAGCAAATTTGTCCAGTGAATATAGTGCAACAAATTTACTTGGTTGTAATATTATTGCAAACTGATGCAATAATAAAACCCACTGTCGTCTTTCATATGTAGCGCTTATTGCACACTTTATTATTGAAGTTTAAGACTATCCTTGTTGTTTCTGTACTAGATAACACTGATTGCATATCAAAAGTAGACCATATATTTAGATTCAATATTAATATTTAAAATAAATTGTGACTTTAACTTGCTAATTGTAGTTGGCAAACTTTTCAAATGGGGAACTTTAAATTAAACAAGATTATTTGTTATTTGTATACAGGCGCTGGTCATATAATTAGAATATCATCAAAAAGTTGATTTCACTAATTCCGTTCAAAAAGTGATACTTGTGTATTATATTTATTCATTACACACAGACTGATATATTTCAAATGTTTATATGTTTTAATTTAGATTATTAAAAATCCCAATTGCAGTATCTCAGAAAATGTAAATATTGTGAAAAGGTTCAATATTGAAGACACCTGGTGCCACACTCTAATCAGTTAATTAACTCAAAACAACTGCAAAGCCTTTAAATGGTCTCTCAGTCTAGTTCTGTAGGCTACACATTCATGGGGAAGACTGCTGACTTGACAGTTGTCCAAAAGACGACCATTGTCACCTTGCACAAGGAGGGCAAGACACAAAAGGTCATTACAAAAGCGGCTGGCTGTTCACGGAATTCTGTGTCCAAGCACATTAATAGAGAGGTGAAGGAAAGGAAAAGATGTGGTAGAAAAAAAGTGTACAAGCAACAGGGATAACCGCACCCTGGAGAGGATTGTGAAACAAAACCCATACAAAAATGTGGGGGAGATCCACAAAGAGTGGACTGCAGCTGGAGCCAGTGCTTCAAGAACCACTACACACAGACGTATGCAAGACATGGGTTTCAGCTTCGCATTCCTTGTGTCAAGCTAAACTTTTTGATGATATTCTAATTTTATGACCAGCACCTGTATATCCTTAGACACATTTGGAGACAATAGTGTGGGCTCAGTAATATTTTTAGTTTGTTTGTTTGTTTTTTAAATACGTTTTTGACAAAAAATCTGAAAAGACATCAATACTGTGAAATTTTTATTTCTATTTTTTTATTATTTGATATTATCTTTAATATGGCAAAGTTATCTTTTGTCATGTGTCACAGTGTCATGTTACGTCTGGTCTGGACACAGTGTTTAGCATGATGCACCCAAAAACTAAAATTCTGTCATTTGTTATAGACAGAATTTTCATTTCTGGATGAGTCTTTTTAGGGTCACAGAATAAATGAATCACACTATATATTTTACATCAGAATGTGTTTCCCACAGATGATCGCCCGAGGGAAGAACACTTCAGATCTCTTCCCTGCAGTGGTGAAGAACGTGGCCTGTAAGAACATCGAGGTGAGTGAAACGCCGAGGAGCAGCTCAGAGCTTACAGGATGTCAGCTTTTCAGGCTGGTGTTAAACTTTAATCTTGTGTTAGTTTGCAAAGGCAGCTTGATTCTGTTTATGAGTCACTTTAAGCTCAAGTGTTGACTCACAAAAAAATGCATTTAACATTAGATCAGTTTTACTGAGTATCAAAGTTATTAGCAACTTTTACTCTCTACTTCACTACATTTTTGAATAAGGATCTGTTATCTTTACTCCACTACATTAGTAATGAGTGTTGCAGTTCCACGGCACCTAGGTTTTTCTGCAGCAGTTTACTTCTGCTACAAATAAAAGTGACATTTCAACTACAGGGCACTGAAAGTACTATATCTTGTGCGTTGTGCCCTTACTCACCCAAACTTGTCAACAAGGATACTTGATGTGAATGTGAGTTACTTAGCAAGTAGCTGTGAGTCACAAGTGTGAGATGGGGACATGACCCCACCCGGCGATGAGGCTGAAACCAGCACATCAGTGCAAGAAGGCTTTGACTTTAATTTAACTTAACAAAATTTAATTGATCTGTTATATTGAAGAGACCTTTTTGAAGGATATAGTTTTTTTGTGCAGTTTTGAGGTGTAGGTTTTAGGAAAATAAACGTGATTGCCCTCTTTTTTCTTGTTTTTTACTGGCATATCTCTTTGACTAGTGCAACTTTGAGCATATATTTATAGTAGTATGAGTAAAATACTTTTACTCAAGCTGTTTTGAAATTGGTGAGTTGGATTCATTTTCAGTGTGAGGTACTTTTACTCGATTACAGATATTCTTTACACCTCTGGAGTGTATGTGTGCTTTGTGAGTTTGCAGTGATGTGTGTTTTCTCTCTCAGGTGAAGAAGCTGGTGTACGTGTATCTCGTGCGGTACGCTGAAGAACAGCAGGATCTCGCTTTGCTGTCCATTTCCACCTTCCAGAGAGGACTGAAGGTCCTAAAACACACACAAACACATTATTCAGGCTCTAAATATACTGCTTCATCCCGACAAAATCTTCCCTCACCATCTTTCACAACATCCATAACATAAGAAAATACACTACACTCCAGTTTGCATGCTTTGTATTGAAAGTGCATAATGCACTTTTGAGTGTGTTGTAAGACTACTGCTTATTTAGTTAAAGCTGCTGTTTATTGCAATGTTTCAAATTCAGTTATGTAAAAAATATTTGTATATATATTTGAATATGTTATATAAATATATAAAAATTATTGTAATATATAAAAACCTTTATATAATGTTTATGCTTGTTGAATGTAGTTATGTTAAAGATAATGTACAGTAAGTTTTCAGGCTAGTTTATTGCAAAATAAACCCCAAGATCAAGGTAGTACAAATGTATTCATATTCTGAATTAGGTTTTTATTATTTAGCAAGTTTGTTATGTGCTTTTGTAATTTTTATTATTATTATATATATTTTTAAAAATATTACTATTTAAATTTTTAGTTTTAGTTTTATTTACATCCAATTAATTTTACTGCTTCCTATTAAACTTATTTCAGTTAGTTGCCAGTGCAAAATGTCTGATTTCTCATCTAATATTTATACTATATAATATAAAAAATATAAATAATAAATAAATAATAATGTTAATCTATTGTATAATATTTCATTTATATATATATATATATATATATATATATAATATATATATATATATATAGCTTCATTTCAATTAAGAAAAATGTTAATAGTTAATAAAGTACTCTGTTTTTCTGGTGATGTAAAGTGTTACTCTACTTATAAGTATAGTACGATAACCACATATCTTTGATACTACATACTGTTTGCTTTAGGATTTTATCGTTAGCTTCTATCTAAATTCCTCATCTTACAATTCATTATTAATTTTAGCTTCATATATTTAAAGCTTCTGTGGTTTTCTAATTTTTCTACTTAAATTAGAGAACTGTTACAAACCTGTTCCACAGTGCAAGAGGTTTGAGGAAATACTAAACCATAAATCAATTACATATTGCCAGAATGTGGAAATAGTATACCATCCATGTGCCTTTGTCATACTGTTTCCAGTGTTTTATGACTGGAGCGGCGCTGAAAATATAAACTCACAGCACATATTATATAGTATGGAGTACATGCTAATAGTATATGATGCACACGAGATGTTACAAAAGTGTGTCATATGGGACCAAAAATGCCCTCTAGTGTTCAGATAGAGGAAATACCCGTCACACCCTTTGATTCTGCTGTGTGAAGTCACATCTGTTTCTAAATAAATAGTTGTGACCCCTGATTCAGGACCCCAACCAGCTGATCCGTGCGAGTGCCCTGCGTGTGCTGTCCAGCATCAGAGTGACCATCATCGTGCCCATCATGATGTTAGCCATCAAAGAGGCAGCGTCTGACATGTCTCCATACGTCCGCAAGACCGCAGCTCATGCCATACCCAAACTACACAGGTACAGTAAAACATGGTCTGAAGTAACTGTTTATTTAGTGCTGCATTTATTTGATTTAAAAATTCAGTAAAATCAGTAGTAATTTTACATATTATTCCAATTTAAAGTAAATTTTTTCTGTTTGCATATATTTAAAAATGTATTTATTTGATGCAAAGCTGAATTTACAACAGCCATTACTCCAGTCTTCAGTGTCACATGATCCTTTTGAAAAGATTATTATTATTATTATTATTATTATAATTAATATTAATTTCAGGATTGTCTGATGAAAAGAAACAATTTAATGCATCTTTGCTGAGTAAAAGTATTAATTTCATTTTTAAAAAGTCTTATAAACTTCTGAAAGGTAGTGTGTATATAAAAAAGTCTCCTTATTTAAAAATACAGATATATTTATCATATGAATTATATAATAAAATACATTTTGTGTAATGTATTGTTTAATAAATATATATTTTATATAAATATAAATTATTATAATTTTAGATTTAAAAATTTTATGTATTATTCGATTTCTAGGTATTTGTAAACATTTATTTGTTAATCTTACATATATAGCTAAGAATAAATAAAAATAAGGTTTAGTCATTTTTTCAAGTCAGTCTCAAGAGGGTGATAATGAACCTTGTGTATCCTTAAATATCCCACTAGCAAAACAATAAATAATGAAGTAGATATTAAATATGAATTCGTAATGAAATAATTTAAGTATGAAAAAGCATGGAATTATGTGAGTGATATGAAACTAGGAAAAATGGTGACTTATGTAGCAGTTAAATGCTCAATATGTAACAATATTCTTCTTTCCACTTCTTTCTTTCTTTCTTTCTTTCTTTCAGTCTGGACCCAGAACAGAAAGATCAGTTGATTGAAGTCATCGAGAAGCTGCTGTCTGATAAAACCACAGTGAGTGACAGAATCATTTCAGGTCAGTCCTGAGATATGATCCTCATTCCTGACGCGCGTGTGTATGTGTGTGTGTGTGTGTGTGTGTGTGAAGCTGGTAGCCGGCAGTGTGGTGATGGCGTTTGAGGAAGTGTGTCCGGACCGCATCGATCTGATCCATAAGAACTACCGTAAGCTGTGTAACCTGCTGATTGACGTGGAGGAGTGGGGTCAGGTGGTCATCATCAACATGCTCACACGCTACGCCAGAACACAGTTCCTCAACCCCAACGTCAATGTGAGTATCTCACACGTGTGTGAGTGTGTATCGCAGGAAGATGTGTCCACTGTTAACATGTGTGTGTATACGCAGGAGTCTCTGTTGGAGGAGAACAGCGAGAAGGCCTTCTACGCCTCTGATGATGAGGAAGATGAAGATAAGAAAGCCGAGGCAGCCACTGTAGTGAAGAGGAAGCCTTATGTGATGGACCCCGATCATAGACTCCTACTGAGGAACACCAAACCCCTGCTGCAGAGCCGCAACGCTGCTGTGAGTCACACACACACACACACACACTCAGTTCTGCTTTTGCTTCACTACAAGTTAATTATTAATTATAAACAGTATTATTTATTTTCTATATATTAAACAATTATCTAGAATATTTCAATAATTATATTTAGGAACATTCTGATTTTAAGAGCGAACTGAATTTGGATTGAATTGCCCACATGCTGCAGGAAACTGAATTGGAATGTCTTTAGTCCAGTCATTTCTTTTAAAGTGTATGCCAAATGTATAAATGTTACTATTTTAATTAGTTTTGGAGTCATGAGAATTTACTTTAGTTCAATGTCAGTCTTTCCAATTACTCAACTGGTGTTTAATAATTATTCTAATTATTTATAAATGTATTTAATTGTTTTAAATTGTATAATTTTGGACTTTTAAAGTCTTTTTTGTTTGATATTGTTAGTGTTTTTTATTGTTAAATTTATGGGACATTTGTTTTATTATTTATGTATTATTAATGTATTTAGTTTCATTTAGTTAATGTTTCAGTTTCAGTAAATTAGTGTCAGTTTTTTCCAATTGTTCGGTTAGTTTAAAAAAAAAAGTTAGTTATTTTTATTTTATTTTATTTTTTTGTGTTTTTTTTAATCGTATACTCTTAATTTAATTTATTGTTGTTGTTGTTATTATTATTTTTATTATTATTAAATGCATGGTTTTTTATTTTATGTTTATTTTATTAAAATAAATATAATTTAATGTTGTTACCCCCCCCAGTTTTTCTTAATATTAATTTACATTTAAATATATTTATAAAATATATAAAATATATTTTAGTTTAGTGTCATTTTTTTATTATATATATATATATATATATATATATATATATATATATATATATATATATATATATATATATATATAATTTTTTTTTTTTTTTTTTTTTTTTTTTTTTTTTTTTCTGTTGTTCACACATTGCATCAGTATTTAAGTTGACAAAGTGCTAAAGCTGTTTTGCCAGCATTATGATAATTGGATCCGTTCACACATGACCCTAAATAGAGAAATGGTGTTGATTTAGCCGGAACTGTCTCATAGTGAGCCCCTCTCTCTGTCTGTGCAGGTGGTGATGGCAGTAGCTCAGTTGTACTTCCATTTGGCTCCGAAAGCAGAGGTGGGCATCATTGCTAAAGCATTGGTCAGGTTGATGCGCAGCCACAGGTGAGTAATCAGTCACTTACTAATGGAACATTAACACACTCACACGCAGATCAGAGACACACACACTTTTGTCCCTCAAACTCTGACACAGCGTGAAGTCTCTCGGTTTAATGATGTAAGATATGACGTCAGCTGATAACATCATTCGTCAACGCAGGAGAAATGGCACTGGATGGTGACAGAATTTGGCATTAGCCGCAGATAGAGAGATACTCAGACCGTAAACCTCATCCATTATTCACATGCATCACTCCGTTTATAAGCCTCTTCTTTAAAAATATTACTTCTCATCTCAAACACTTTTCAAGGCTTTTGAATTCTGAACGTCTTGACGTTGTTGTGTCACTGATGTTGACGTGTGTTTTGTGTCTCTGTAGTGAAGTGCAGTACGTCGTGCTTCAGAACGTCGCCACGATGACCATCAAGAGACGAGTGAGTGATTCACAGAAAAGTGTAAAAGCACATGCGTCACTTTGACTTCCTCTTGAAAAGCACTGGAGATCACTGAGTCACAGCACAATTTGACCATGTACTTACATAATATGAGGATTTTATGCATCAAGTGTGATTGGAAAGGTCAACAAACAACGCTTGATCTGAATGCTGGAGCTTGATGTTTTACTTCATATAGTTCAATGCATTGAGGAGCGTTGCTGCAAACTGTATAAAAGGGCTTAATATTTCACGATTCAATATTTAACCTAAAAGGTTCCTTGTGTTTTGCTTTCATCCATTTATTGGTTTGTCCTTGAGAGATTTCAGACTTTGAGAAGCCTTTCTGTAAAGTCATAATAGAACGGAAACATTCAATCACTATTGAAAAATGTTAGGTTTTCATCTGTTTTCATGAATGCTCTGATGTTTTTTGTCTTTCAGGGAATGTTTGAGCCGTATCTGAAGAGTTTTTATATCCGCTCCACAGACCCGACGCAGATCAAAATCCTCAAGGTGAACAGACACGCTCTGAAACACACCAATCTCTATACTGAGATATTATGCCATTAAATGGTGTTGATTCATATAGTTTGAGAGTTTTAAAGTTGGACTGATGATTTTATCTTCTCTTATGAACACAGCTGGAGGTTTTGACTAATTTGGCTAATGAGACGAACATCTCCACCATCCTGAGAGAATTTCAGGTACTGTTTCATATATATATATATATATATATATATATATATATATATATATATATATATATACTGCTTTTATGGTGTTATATAATATCATTTAATATATAATTTATTATTTATTATAATATACAATTCAAAAGTTTGGGGTCAGTTTTTTTTAATGCTTTTGAAAGAAGTCTCTTATGCTTACCAATGCATTTATTTGCTTTATTTATTTGATCAAAAATACAGTTAAAACGCTAATATTGTTACAATATACTATTGTTGGGCAACGCTTAATCTCAATAAATCACATCCAAAATAAAAGTTTTTGTTTACATAATATATGTGTGTGTGTACTGTGAATATTAATTACGTGTATATAAATACACACATACAGTATATATGTTGAAAATATTTACATGTATATTTAAATTATATATATATATAATATATATAATTAATATATTATATATATATATATATATATATATATATATATATATATATATATATATATATATATATATATATATATATCAGAAATCTTTCTAATATGCTAAATTGCTGCTCACAAAAAATAAAAATAAAAAAAATAATTATAACGGTTGTGCTGCTCAATGCTGAATATATTCAAAAATATTTTTCCATGATTCTCTGATGAAGTTTAAAAGAACAACATTTTAAATGTCTTTTCTGTGACTATAGATCAATTAAATGCATTCTTGTAAAAAAAAAAGAAACTACCCCATACTTTTGAACAGTTGTACACATTATAAACTAATATTATGTTAAGTTTTTAGGATTATATATTTTTTTAGGAGACTACATGAAATATTTGCATGATTTATTTGTCTCACCACGACTAATTAAGTGAACTGCAAACTAAAAGGTTGATAAAAATTATGAACAAAGAAATGGTGACCCATCAAAACACCTAAAATACACTTACACTACACATACATATACAGTACATTTGAACCTAAAATGTTGATGTTGAATAAAATAAATTCATGTCATTTTGTCGACCACCCATGGTAAGATTATAGATAACAGTGTTAACAGTAGTATATTCTATAATGGTATAATTAGGGCTCATATATTTCTCTATCTGTGTTCAAGACATATATTAAGAGCATGGATAAGGATTTCGTGGCGGCCAGCATTCAGGCCATAGGTCGCTGTGCTACAAACATCGGTGAAGTCAGAGACACCTGTCTGAACGGCCTCGTCCAGCTGCTGTCCAACAGAGACGGTGAGAGTGTGTGTTTGGGGGCAAGGGAACGCAACAGAATGTTTTTAATGCCCATTAATTATCCATAAAGTGAGAACCACTTAAGAAGACATCAAAAGTTCTTTACTCGATGTCAGATGAGGTTCTTATGATGCAAAAGAAGAAAAATATGAGCCTATTTTCCTGTAAATACTCTTGAAATACACTTGAAATTGGTCCATCGCATGCTGAATAAAACAGCAAGCCACAGTGCAATGGCCAAAGACGTCTGTCAGGTAATTCTGGGTAATCTTAGGTGTGTGTTTTCAGAGTTGGTTGTGGCTGAATCAGTGGTGGTGATCAAAAAGCTTCTGCAGATGCAGCCTGAACAGCATAGTGACATCATCAAACACATGGCCAAACTCATCGACAACATCCAGGTAGAGTTGTGATCTAAACGACCCTTTTTTCTCATTTAAACGCACTCCCTAGTCCTGATAGTTTGTGTGACGTCAGGTGCCCATGGCCCGAGCGAGCATCCTGTGGCTGATCGGAGAATACTGCGAACACGTCCCCAAAATCGCCCCCGACGTCCTGAGAAAGATGGCCAAAAGCTTCAACAACGAGGAAGACATTGTCAAGCTGCAGATCATCAATCTGGCTGCCAAACTGTACCTAACTAACTCAAAACAGGTGAGGGGACAAACATGTGCTTACAAAGAAGCAGTGTTACTTTAATAGTATTTTTCATAAACTATTCATGTTTAGAATTTTTGGAGCTTTTATTTTTATATTTTCACTTTTTATTTTAATTGTAGGTTTTTTTATGTGCTTTTGTCTTTTATTTAATATTAATAGTTAGATTGATTTTTATTTCAGGTTTAGTTATTTATTTCCATTTAGTAATTTTAGCACTTTAACTTCATCTTAATTCCGGTAATGACCGAGGCACATTTCGCTTAGTTTTCCTTTCTAATATTTAATATTTTATTTGAGCATTATTTCAATTAATGAAAATATTTAAATAGTTTTAAATATTGATAACCCTGCACAGAAGTGAGATGCATGATTGTTTGCATGCTATGAGGATAAATAATGCAGAGCACATTAGCAGTAAGCAAGCTCCCTTGCATTATGCAACATGACGAAACTCATAAATGAAAGCAAACAAGAATAGTAAAAGGTCGTAATGTTGATTGAACATTGAGGTTTTCACATTACAAATGCATGAAAAGCCAGTTTAAGATGTTTAAGGTAATCTGGTGTTGTGCAGTATTTTTATAAATGATGGCTGAATATAACTGAAGCTTTCTGAAAACCTCTGAAATTATGTTAAAACAGCTGAAAGACAGGACAATATAGGAGTGAAAACATGGGGACACAACTGAAATGTACTGAAATTTCCCTGCATACTCATGCATTTATTTTCTTTTCTTTTAATAATTATTTTTACATTTTATTTGAGTTTTAATAATTTTTGTGCATCAAGTTAAACTACATAAAAATGAGAAATGTTGCTTTGGCAGGTAAATAAATTATATAATTTTATTTATCTTAACTTTTTCTTTTCATGCAAGATTTTTTGGGAGTAACTCAACATAAATCATTATTTAATCAAGCAATATAATTTTTGTCTGCATGTCATATCATTTAGATGCACAACTACGTTGCCTGTCAGGCATGAAACTCTTGAGACTCCTGAGAGTTCAATTCCTTTGTGTTTTTCTTCTCTTTTCTGTCTTTCAGACTAAACTGTTGACGCAGTATGTACTGAACCTGGCAAAATATGATCAAAACTATGACATCAGAGATCGAGCCCGCTTTATCCGCCAACTCATTGTGCCCACCGATAAAAGCGGCGCTCTTAACAAATACGCCAAGAAGCTTTTCCTGGCACTCAAGCCTGCCCCCGTCCTGGAGTCTCCATTTAAAGGTTTTCATTTTAGTTTCAGTTATAGGTTTAGATCCTGAATTGTATGCAAATCCGAGCATATTTTTACATCTTGAGATTACTGGGACCTTTAGAAAAATCGGTGGGCATGATTGAGACATTAGAGATCTCATTGTGATTTTCTTCAATTCTTTGCAGACCGAGATCACTTCCAGCTGGGGTCACTGTCCCATCTGCTGAACGCTAAAGCCGGAGGATACCAGGAGCTGCCCAACTGGCCTGAATCGGCACCTGACCCATCCGTGCGCAACGTGGAGGTGAAGGATTGTGTGTGTGCAGAGCGAACAGTTCTGACAGGGCCAGAGGGTGCGGGGGTGCTTCTCCTACAGACCACAAGAGGGAGCTCCAACATGCAAGATCTCCCAAAGAAACGCCCCAAAGCACTGACAAAAAAAACACACTACCAATCACTTTTATATCGCTCACTCTCCTCGCTCATTAGCATAACGCCACCCTCATAACACATAAATCACACACTCTGCATTTCAGCGGGGTGGTAGCTACTCATCCTGCAGCCCTATTGGTCGATGTGTCAAAATGATTTCCCTTGGTAATAGAGTGCAACATTCGGATTCTGGAAGTAAAATTTCCATTCATTTTCTTAATAGCAGAACTTATTTTTAATGAAAACTTTAAAGACACACCTGTTGTGAGCTACGAGGTTGTTAATCGAGTCTGTATGCTTTTGTTGAAGTAATCAGCTATCATTATTTCAACTTTTAAATAATCACGTTTAACCATGAAATTTAGCTGAGAATCTCGACCAATCAGAGAACCGCGACCGAGCAAATTATGCAATGAGAACTCTTTAGCATGAAACACTGCAAATGGCATAGAAAATTTAAATTATATTGCTTTATTTATATATATATTTATAAAATATATAAACATTTTGCTGTAAATCAAAGATAGTTGCACTCTATTAACAGCGTGTCATTAATGAGTTTAACACTGAACATTCCTTTAAAATGATTTACAAACAAATTCTAAAATTATTTGTCCAAATAGTAGATGTTTTTCTGTGGTTCTAGAATTGTTTTAAAATCACTGAGAGTTCTAGAACTAACTAGACAGACACACCCGCACACATTCACACATGCCACTCCTTCCTGATTAATATTCCATGATCAAATCTGCATATGCATGAGGTCTGTACCACACACTGATCGCTCAGGGTCTTGAGTCCAGCCAGGTTTTTGTCTGCAGAATCATGTTTGTTAGTTCATCATCATTCACATTCACAGCAGATTTCAGGGAGTTATCAGTTTTATCCCATCCGATGTTCATCCACATCCCCTTTCTGACAGTCTGTCTGTCTCTTTATGTTCCCGCCCACCATATTAAGCAGCAAGAGGAGGTCATAGACACCAGTGGGGGCCGAATGGGTCTCTTGGGAGACTGGAGAGAGGTGCCCACCAGAGTGCTGTGGCTTTTCTCTCTGTCCTTTATGTAGTCGAGCCCTCTGGCTCAACCTTACTAAAGTGTGTGTTTTCATGTCTCAGTCTGAAATCTGCTGACTTAATTTCCTGCCAAGTCAACCACAACATTGCAAAAGCTTCATATTAACGTTGCACTTCCATTACTGTGACACCAAATTCTCAACAAAGCATTAAAACATCATCCTAATAATACAGATTTGTTATTGTCACGTTGAGAGACCTTCTGAAAGCTCTAAACTAAGGGGGGAATTCACTAAACAGAAACTCTTGCGTACAACATTTAAATGTTAACTAAACACATGCAAATTTAATCAGCCACAATCTCTGATGGTTTGTCCAAGACAGCAGGTAGTAAATAGAATTAAATATATGTTTTTATTGAAAGAAAAAGCGTAATATAAGTGACTTTTTCAGTTTAAAGAGCTGTTTTAGTTGCCTGAATAACAGCTGTAGTACGGTGCCAGTAAAGTATGTCAAATTGTGTTAATCTGCCGTATTTCTTACCCAGCTATCAAAAATATGCTCTAAGAACGTTTTACTAATGTATCAATTTAGTTATTTATGAACATTTATTTCTGATGTTCTCCGAACATTCAAAACGTCCAGTTTTTTTAAATGTTGTTACTTTTTTTCATGGTTATACAAACGTTGTTGTACATGTAGTAAAACATTAACTACACGAACATCCAACTAAAACATTTAAGATTTTTTTTTTTTCATGAATGATGTATAAATAACATTTTTGTGCTAACGTTTTGAGAACATTACTAAAGACCAGATAACTTTAAACAGACATTCTATTAAATTTACTGGAAGAACGTTTGTTGCCAGACCGCTAGCCAAAGTTTTGAGAATGTTCTCTGTTGGGTAACAACTCAGTACTTAATAACTAACGAAAAGATTGTGAATTGTGTAGTGCAGATTGATTTAAGCATTAAATATGTGGTCGTGTTTATGCAGTTACCCAATTTGCATAATTGCTAATTTGGGCCAATTTATTAAATTTAACACTGAAGGATGTACGGATGTAAATAATGCTATTCATTCTGAGTGAATTTCCCCCTTAATGACCCGTTCACACCAAGAATGATAACTATAACCATAACTATATTAAATCCCACACCAATGTTTATTATAAGCGTGCACTACAGTTTTGTTGTTTGACACTTTAAATGCTCACTTGCTTTAAAGTAGAATGCATTCTGATTGGCTGTCAATGTTTTTATTTTATTTTATTTTTTTGTTCAGCAGTTCGAAAAAACTTCAATAATATAATTATTCTGTGTTTTTATCACCTGTGGTGTGGAAGTTGCTTTTCTCGTTTAGTTCTAATTGATTCTCTTTATAAAGTTATCGTCTTTGGTATGAATGTAACACTTTCAGTTGCTTTGACTGAAGCTGTTAGCGAAATATGGACATAAAACGTATCCAAATACGTGCTAATCTGAGGACAAGTGCAACCTGAATCCTTGTGTGTACTTTAAAATGTTTTTTTCTGTTCTGTTCTGTTCTGTTCTTTTCTCTTCTTCTGGCCATCTCACAGCATCATTCTTGCGTTTCTTTTTATTCTTTCCTGTTTGCCAGGTTATTACGCTGCTTGAAAGAGTCACCACTTTAACCAGCGTGAGTCTGTTAGTCACCCTTAGCGTCAGACCCAAAGAGCTTTTGCCACAAGCCTAGCCTAGCGTCTGTACTGTGCTAGATCAGCCTTTCCCTTTCCTCAGCCTTTGCTCTACGATTAAAGACCAGAAACCTCAAAAAACACCCCGGAAATTGCCTACAGCACTCACTTGTGCTAGTTGCTAATTGCTAATTTAGTTCAACAACGTAAAGTTGAATTAATCTTGGGTTGAATTAATTCAGTGCTGGAGGTCTTTTGGGGTATTTTTTTTTAGGATGTGATTTCTTTAATTATATGTTTAAATGTACACATTGAGAATAAAAGCCATGAATGCACAACCTTCCCTGCTGTAGACATCAAACACTGAGCAAAGAGAGACACAAGTCTCTAGAACCGAAGTTATATTGATGTATGAGTGTAAACAGAGATGTTTGCTGCATATTAAGAGGCATTCATGGTCGTTATTTGAAACTCTTTCTCTGACTAGGTCCTTCAGATCTACTTGAGCTTGTTTTGATGCTGTTTCGTGATCCTTTGCAGATTCCAGATTGGAGCAAATGCTCGAGCCGGAAGGATCGTAAGGAGAAGAAAGTAGAGAAACCTTTCTACTCTGACTCCGAAGGAGAATCAGGTCCAACTGAATCAGCAGATAGCGGTAACTGTGGCCAATGTAGAAAACTGTCCATGTTGTCCACATCCAAATCTTTATATAAACAACTGAATAATAATGATTTAAAAAAACAAAAACTAATTTGAATATAGCAAACATAAGCAATTAAGATAAAACAAAGATAAAATATCATTAAAAACTATAAAAATATAAAAAATAATACTTAAATAACATTTCAGCATGCTAGCCAAAATATATCATAATATGGTCCATATGGCAACAACTGTGGTAGCAGTCACTTAGCTGTAACAGAAAGATGAAGGCATGTTGCTAAGTTAATTACGTTTATAACAAGAAATGCTTAGTACATGCAAATAATGAAAAATAAGTTAATTCACATGAGATTCAACACTGATTACTGTCGGACATTAGTTTGTTGTTAAGCTAACGACTTTATGCTAATCAGCACAAAAAATACAGATAGAAAATACTCATTTTGATTAAATTCCCTATAGTTCTTTTCATTCATGAATAATGCATTTTATGAATAAGTATTCATCACCATTTTTAATGTAAAAAATATGAATTCTGATGTAAGTATATTGATAAGTTAATGTCTTCAAACCTGTATTACAAAAAACTTATATTACTTGCAAATATTCTGGGAATAGTTCATTTTCATGTGATTCAGCACTGAAACCTGTTCAATTAAATTTTGTTTGTTTGTTTGTTTGTTTTTTCATCACAATTCCATCACAAATTATTCATCACAATTTCATCATACATTTTTCATCATAATTTCATCATACATTTTTCATGACGATTTCATCACACATTTTTTATCACGATTTCATCATAAGTTTTTCCATCACAAATTTCATTACAAATTTTTCATCACAATTTGATCAAAAATTTTTCATCATGATTTTACTCAATCTTCTGGTAGAATCAGACTCGGGCAGCGGTTCAGCAAGCGCTAGCGGCAGTGATGAAAGCGGTTCTGGTTCAGAGAGTGAAGAGAGCGGAGAAGAGACCGAGTCTGAGGAGGAAGAGGATGATGAGGAGGAGGAAAAGAAGAAAAGGAAGAAGCTGGACAAAACCAAAGCAAAGAAGCCAGCAGAGGAGAGTGCAGAGAGGTGCGCCATACACACAATACACCAAACCAGTGTCAATTATAAGTTCTGATCAGCTTGTTTCACCTAATGTCTCATGTTCTGCTCCATTATTCCCACAGCGAACAGAGCAGCAGTGCAGAGGACAGGAAGAGTGTCAGGAAGACAGTGAAGAATCAGAAAAGTGCTTCAGAATCAGAGAGCGAATCAGAGAGCAGCGAATCAGAGGATGAGTCGGGAGGAGGAGTCAGAGGAGGAGTCTGAGTCTGACACATCCAACATCAGGAAGAAGAAGGTCGCGCTAGATTGGAGTAGAATACCAGCTGACTACTTCGTGAATACTGTGCATAAAGAGTTAACAATAGACCTTTTCTTGTTTCGCTCAGACGCCTGTATCAAAACAGCCTCCCAAACAATCCAAAAAAGAGAGCAAGAAGGAGACGCAAGAAATGTCTTTGCTGGATCTGGATGACTGTGAGTAAAACACATACAAGATTAAAGACAAATACTTGAATGTAAAAGCACCTCATTTGTCTTTCTTTCTCTCTTCCAGTTGAACCAGCTCCAGCATCGGCTTCAGTGACTCCGGTTAACTTCCTGTCCAGTAGTCTGGTATCTGATCTCGAGGGTTTGTCACTGACCGACGCTATTCTTGGACCTACAGTGAGTTTTAAGCCAAATTTTAAATTGCAATAAATACAGCAGAAATATTGTCATAATCTAAGTTTATCAATATAATTCATTTTCCCTTTGAATTCAATTCATTTTTTCTTAATTTTTTTATGCACATCTTTTTATTATTTTCAGATTTAAAAAAAAGAAAATCATATGCAATGCAAGATTCAAAAAAATGTATAAATAAAATAATATTTTTCCAATTGGATTTTTTTTCTTCTCTCTCTCTCTCTCTCTCTCTCTCTTGTTTTAAGCATAAACTTTTTGTGGGATTGCGCTGAAATTTAAAATGTAATATTATTTACATTTTAAATACCACATTCACTCAGAACTGTGAAATATAAACTCAAAATTGTAAGGAAAAAAAGACAGAAATGTGAGTTTTACATTTTAAATAAAAAGTTCAAAATAACGTTTGATCGTTTTAATGTGTCCTTGCTGAATAAAAGCATTCATTCCTTTCCAAGAAATCTTTTTTTACTGACCCCAGACTTTTGAACGGTAGTGTATAATAATTTTTTATACATTTGATATGAATAAAATCACTTCTGTTTTCTCACAGACCATTGCACCTTCTGGTGCGATAAAGATGTATGAGCTCCTGCATCGTATAAAAGGTGAGGGTCTTGCGGTTGACTATTGCTTCAGCCGGCAGCCCTTCAGTCCAGACCCAAATATGGTGGCCGTCCAGATCCAATTTACCAACAACACAAACTCTGAGATCAAAAACCTGCACATCGAAGATCCCAGGCTGCAATCCGGGAGGAGGATCCGAGAGTTCGCTGAGATAGGTCTGCAACCCAGCGCAGTATGAGATTTTCCACAGCAGCTTTATCTACAACTACTTCAGGTTTATTTCTGTTCTGTTTGCATTGTTCTTTCAGAAATGTTAGCAGTAGGTGATTCGGTTACCGTGATGATGGGCATAGATTTCTGTGATTCCACGCAAGCAGCAAACTTCCAGCTGTGGTGAGTGTTAAAAAAAAGCTCAATTATAAACTTCTATTTCCTGATGTCCACTTGTTACCCCAGCTAACAGGATGTTTTTTACTTGTTGCTACATTTTTCGGAACTTTCACAGAGCATTCCAAAGTAACAATCCAATAACGTTTGCAAAATATTCAAATGAATTGTCCTTTGATGTTGTTAAAATCTCCATAACTAAGAAAGTTCTAAAATCATTTAAAAACTGCACATTTTGAACAATCGGAGAACATTCAGAAATGACATTTTCATAATGTAATGGGAACGGTAGAAGTACCTTAGAACTTATTTTTGTTGAATGGTCCATGTATGGTCATAATTTCGCTTTTTATTGCCATTCTTCACCTTTAGAATGAAACGGGCTGCATGTTTCTTTATGTAAATCACATACCTGTCCATCATGATTGGCTCACCTCTATACATATAAGTCAAATAGCAGTTTCTTGACTCCAATTCCAAGCATCGTTGTTCACGTTTTTCAGTACTCACACCCGCAAGTTCTTCGCTTCCATCCAGCCGCCCGTCGGGGAGCTAATGACACCCGCATTTCTAACAGAAAACGACTTCAAGAAGGAGCAAGGTGAGAAAACATCAGCCCATTCTCGCTTTAACACTCACAGTTGCCCTTCTGATTGCTCCTTTTCATCAAAACATCTGTCATATGCAGCAGTGTCTCTCTGAGATTCATTTTCAAGAGAAAGTTTGTATGTCTCTCTTTCATTTCTCATGAAATATTAATTTTATGTTTCATGGCTTTTCCTAACTGATTTCTACTATTGGGTACTAAAACGACGTACTTTTGTAACCCGATGTTTTTGTTTGACAAACTCATGTTTTCCTCTTCCGTGGGTTCGTTTTTCTGCTGTTCGTTAGAGAATCTTTTGAATGGTAAGTTTCTCTGAGGTAGCTGATTAGCATATCACTTCCAGTCCTCCACTTCCTCTATATTTCCTGATTTGTTTTCACAGATGCACACAACCAGCTCACAGGGAACATTCTCAGAACTTTGGTTAAAGTGTTCTGGCAAGGTTCTCTCAAAGTTATGAAGTAATTTTCTTCCAGAAATGTTACTAAAATACTAAAGCATCCTACATGGCCATCCTACATGGAATTCATTTTTTGTGAAACATTTCAGTCTGACAAAAAATTTCTAACAAGTTTGATAACTACTCGTTTAAGAATGTTCAGACAACATTCATGAGTAACGTTCCCATAACGTTTGCAAAATAATAAAAATGGAATGTTCGCATAACAAAGAATCTTTTTTTTTTTAAACATTTTGAAAATTCTGAGAACATTGACAGATTTTTCCTCATTGTGACGTTTCGATAACTTAATCTGAATGTTATCAAAACGTTCTTAGAACATATTTTTGTCAGCTGCACACCCTCTTCATGTTATTCTGGAAATGATTTTGCTTCCAGCTGCCCCTCCCTCTTACCAGTCTCCAGATATTGCCTTGGCGACTGTTACCATGACTGTGCATTTCCTCACACCATGTCAAGGTAACATTATGCTGCATCTATGAATGTGGCTACGAAACACTGAACCTGTCCGAGTGACCCTGAACCATCACGACACTTGTGAGACCAGCATGCTCAGCACAGCTCACAAAACCTTGTTGTGTACTGTCTACATAGTCAGCTACCTACCAAGGTGCCATTGTTAATGACTTTTGAGCTTTTAAGTAACACTCTTCTTGGGCTGCAACTCTGTTAATGCACATGAAACCAGACAGACGTTCACTGTTGAGTCCTATAGTCTGAAATAAGCATGATGCTAAGCTAACAAAGTAATTAATTACATGGAACTAGTTTCTGTTTACTTGTAGAATTTTTCCAACACTGTTCACAATCTAGGTGGACAATTCCAAGTTGGGGTTTGACGAAATGTACTCTGGGCATCTCTGGGGCTCCATCAAATGTCTCAGACAAGTTTGACGGGGGCATTGATCTGACGAAGAGATGCTGTCTGTCTCTTTTCACAGGTAAACTGATGGGAATGAATGAAATCTTGGAGAAGCTGACGCTGGGAGAGAAATGTGTGAACGAACATGTCATCGTTGAGAGGGTCACGGCCACCGCCAACTTAAGCAGAGTACCATGCGGTTCAGATAAAGAGTGCAGGTAACACACACACGTGAAGGGGGTGGGTCATTTGGGATGGGGTCTCTAAAGGCCCGTTTACACCAAGTATGATTAATATATTGATACATTTGTAAAAATCAGGCCTCCAGGACTGTAATACTTTTTTTGTAGGACTTTTCATGATAAAATAATCCCATTGACCATTTTGTGGTGATAATTTGCATGAATTTGCACAAAATTTGCGAGGTTTAAAAAAAAAAAAATTATTATAGTACATTTACCATAACTCTTTTTTATTACATTCACACATGCAATGCTTTTTATTTTGTCATTCATCATGTTTCATGATCACTATAATGTGTTAATAACTGCATTTGCATCAGGAAATTACTTTGCCTTTCTGGCAGTTATGCGAGACTCCTCTGAGAAAGTTTCGCTTTGGCTGTCGCTGTTTCAGACACACTTCACTGATATCAGATGCACGTATCTGTATTTTGAAAATAATGCATTGCAACTTATGGATAATAATTTTTTTGTGAGACCTTATTTTTTGTGATTATGCAGGATCGCAAAAAAATGCAAAATGTTTTGATTTAGCATTGGATTCAGTGATCACAGAATTACAGAAATTCCGTGGAGGGACTGGTATTAGTTATATTTAAGAGGCCTTTGTATGTTCATGTATATTTAATGTAGGTTTGAATAAAGGTACTCTTATTTGAGTATGTTAAACTCTTTCATTCTTCGCTTTTCTGCCTTTATTTCTGGCCTGTGATCTTTTGAAACCTCAGTACACCTCCTCCTCCTCCTTCCGTTCCTGTTTACAGATTCGCAGGTAAAACAGTCAGCAGCGGCTGTCTAGTGCTAGTCACCGTAACCACGAAGGAAGACGGCGGAGCTCAGCTGACGGTGAACTGTGAGAAGATGGTGATCGGTACGATGCTGGTTAAAGACCTCGTGCTAGCCCTGTCGCAGTGATGGCATCCCCTACAGCCAACACCCTCCTACTGCTGCTTACCACATTGAGTTGCAGATATTTCGCCCATGTGGACTGGCTTGTAGCATCAAAAATATACTTAGAACTGATGTCAGAACAGCTAAAGTAACATTCACGGCCCAGTGTGTTCCTCTTATGTTCTTCTTCTGAACGTTGCATGGCATCAAAGACACTCTTCACACCATCAACTCACCTGAACTACTGCACAAACCTGCATCAGTTTCAATTTAGACGCAACAGTACATGCTCGACAGTTTTGGAAACCACCTTGTAATCCATGAGTCTCTAACCAGTTAATAAATCCTTATTCCTAAGACTAATAATCATCTGAGTGATTCATTTGCTGCCTTTGTGATCTTCCTGAAATCAATAGAAACTCTGTGCAGTGTTTATCTTTCACATTTACTGAATGCAATGTCTTACATCTGATGCCAGACCACATCCACATGACGACAGTAGATTTGTTTCCAGAAACCGCTTCAAACTGGTTTAGAAAACATGAACTTTGTTGAACTCTTCTAAACGTTTTCTTATTCGTTTCATAACACAGTCACTTTCTGTTGGTTTAGCAAAAATCAAAAGCTCCAAAAACATCGGTACGAATTCACTGCCTTCATGTTGTAGCAACATCTCTCTCATCAGGAAATGTGTCTTTTCTGTAATTGCGAATGTGTAACTACTGAATTAGGCTTATGGACGGGTGTATCTCCCAACATTCACCAGCTTCTTGTTCTTGTGAAGCTCTCAGAAGAATACAGTATATCACAATCCAGTTATTTTAGATATTTTAATGCAGTCTGGAGCCGTTCATCCTAGTGAAGACACTGTTAATTTTAACCCTTTTTTGTTTTGATGATGTGCTTGATGGCATAAACCAGATCTTCCTTCTCCTTCTCATAGCTTTACTGTGTGACTGTGGGAAATCATGTGTTGTTTAAATATTATATCTCTATTTATTATAAAGAGTTTTAAATGTCAATAAAAGAGAACGCACACTCAAATGAAGATGTCTTTTATTTTTTATTTAACTCTGATGTTTTTACATGGTTTGATATTTATACAGATAGGTGTGACCGGGGCAAGTTGTCACATTTTATTCCAGTTGGTTTATTTATTAAATGCATTTTCTTTATTTAAACTCGCTTAGCTTAATGCCTTGTCTACAAAAGCTAACTGATCGATTTCGTCGTTATTTTACTCAAATAAAATTCACTGAACAACATGCGTTAACCGTTGTGACAACATGCCCCAATAGCGGTTACAAAGTAGCAAAGACTTCGCTTTTTAATCTTGATTTAAATTGTAAAACTATAAAGTCAAAATACTTTTTTCTTCTTCTAAATTTCTGATCACACGTTACAAACATTATATACAGAAATAAATTTAATTATTTTTCTTCGTATGTTTAATGTATCCATGTTTTTAATTATTGAAAAATAACCCTCGTGACAACTTCCCGTGTGACAACTAGCCCCAGCCTCCACTGTATATATATTATTTGGTCTGTGCGCGTGACCGTGAACGTTATTTGCTAATGCTGGAGTCATGCACCTGTTTAATCCAAAAAATGACCGAAACGTGTTCTGTCTTGTGTCTTGGAGCAGCGGCGGCCTGAACTGTTTTAGACAGTTAAAATTGACCTGTTTTTGTCTTTTTTAGCTGCATATAGACGCTCTAATGGATTTCTGCAGGGTAAGAGACGGCCTGGTCTATGTGTGTGTGAAAGAGCTCATACACACACTTTCAGTTATCGTTTTTTAACGGCGCAGTTTTTAGCTGTGTATGATGAAAATAGTGCAAACACAATTTAGGCCTACACAAACCGAGATAAACAACAAAAAACAGTTTGCTGAAGAATATAAACAAGATGATGAGCATTAAGTATTTAATAAACAAAAGAAGGAGTATAATTACCGCCTAAATAGAGAGGTCACAAGGTTTTAAGACAGGGTCACTTAACACCAAGTGGAGTTTTTCATAGTTTGGTAGGTTGTCTCAAAAGTGCTTATTCGTAATTTTGAGGTATAGCCACACATCCTAGCAAGCTGAATATATATGTGTAAAAAGTCAAGTACTAGTAATGTTGCCCTTCAGTTTACTAGTTGCAAGTAGACTAACTAATATGGCAATATAGTCACCCTCTTGTGCATGTGCCATACTGTTTCTATTAACAGAGAGAGAGAAAACACTGCAAGGCCGCTGATGGAGATCCTGGAGCTCACAGGGCCTTTGGGCTGTTTTCAGGAGCCAAACCGCAAAACGATCGGAAACACATCTCAGGTGAGATCCACACACACACACCGATACCATCAAGGGAATGTGACACTCAAACAGGCCATAATTACCTAATTAATATATGTTTCTGGATTTATTGTGAACAGTTCATCACTGCCAGTTATTCCTTCATCATCAAAATGTTAGGTCCCATTAACATTAACTAACAATGAGCAAACATTGTTATTGTATGTATAAATCTTTTTTAATTATTTAATAAAAATAGAAATTGTACATAGTTTGTTCATGTTAGCTCGGGTCCATTAAATAATACTGAATAGTTGAATAATAAGTTAATGTTGAAATTAACATGACATAACATTAATAAATGCTTTATTGTTAAGTGTTGTTACTGTATGGTAATAACATACTCTGAAGCTCTGGTAGTCTGATGCTTTCCTCTTCTGCGGATGTCACTGAGGCCACACAGACCAGTGGATATTGGATAATGTTAACCAGTCAGTAAATAGATATTTAAGAATTTCTTTAGCATACCTGCAAATACTGGTATGTAACGCACACTATTCATTATCCTTTTGGTTAAAATCAGGAGCCGATCTATGTTTTCTTCTCATTATGTGACACAATTCAACTTTCACTCAGAAATATGTTGTATTACAAATGAAAAATTAGTTTCGAATGGCAATTGACATTTTAAAAACATCTAAAAGAACCAAAAAAAAATTTGTATGCATATATATATATATACTGAACAAAATTATAAATGCATGAGCTAAACTACATACACAAAAGGCAGATTTCTCTCAAATATTGTTCACAAATCTGTCTAAATCTGTGTTAGTGAGCACGAGATAGTTTATCCACCTCACAGGTGTGGCATATCAAGATGCTGATTAGACAGCATGATTATTGCACGGTAATAATCGTCAAAGGAGCAATCTTGGCAAAGGAGAAGTGCTTACGAACACAGATTTAGACAGATTTGTGAAGAACATTTGAGAAAAATAGGCCTTTTGTGTACAAAGAAAAAGTCTTAGATCTTTGAGTTCAGCTCATGGAAAATGGGTGCAAAAACAAAAGTGTTGCGTTTATAATTTTGTTCAGTATGTATATATACCCTAAGTGTCATAATTACAGCAGAAATAGCAAAAATATTATACTCTATATGGAGGGGGGCACATTATCTTTCCTTGGAGAACATAATGTTTTAGAATTTGAATCATAATTTGTCAGAGAAATTTTATTCTATCTTCAAAGTTTTTATTGGATATTTAAATGTGGGCTTGTCCAAAGTACACAATTTAAGTAAAACATTATATTTTCACTCAGAATTTTCACAAATTATTACAAAGAAACAGCAAGTAACATTTAATTAAACATGACATTTTGAAGCAGAAAGACTGAAACAGTATTTTCAATATTATTACTTACAACTTGACAATGCATAAATCCAGACACGTCCCTATCACGTTTAATACTTTTGGACATACCCCAATCATGTTGCCAGTCTAGGGAAAAAAAACGTTAAAAATAATGCATTACAATATTGCATTACTCCCTAAAAAATAAACAAATTGAGTTAATTAGTTACTTTTTATGGAAAGTTATGCATTATTTTACTTTTGTGTTACTTTTTCTCCTCTGGCCTGCATGGGCTTTAGTTTTTTTTTATATAAAAAGGCTACTTTTGGACTTTATTACTTGACACGCCCTCATCACGTCCAATGTTGTTGGACACGCCCCAATAATGTTGCATACTTTTGGACACACCCCTGTCACCTCGCTTTAGTCTGACACTGGGGTGTGTTTGGTACAGCCTGGGTTCAACAGAGAGAGACTGTGTGTGTGTGTGTGTGTGTGTGTGTGTGAGAATCAAATGAGCTGAATCATAGTGATCACTGGAGCCCTGCCCGCTTCTGTCTGTCTCTCTGCTGAGTCAGGCCATGAACGGGAGACGGGCCAGAGAGACAGACAGTACACGTGATTCACACACACACACACACACACACACACACACAGGGACGGGAGGTGGTGAGGCTGTTCTAGCAGACAGAGTGTGCGTGTGATGGAGTGAGCATGGCTTTAGCACTAGCAGCACTGTGTGAGGTTTGAACGGGCCGGTCACATGTTTAACAGGTCAGTGATGAACACACAGCAGTATGATGACCTCCACTGGACCCACGGCAGGTCGGTATAGGAAACCAGGTTCGGTTGTGTGTCTTTGTGCCTCTGTAACTCTCTCTCTCTCTCTCTTATAGATGGTTCGGGCACAGCCTGCTCTCCGCTGGTTAGCAGAATGCTGTTTGCTCCAGAGCAGCAGGATCCTCTGGCTGCCGTGCCCAGCGTTGATGAGCTCAGTCTGGGCCTGCTGTCTCTGAGCTTCCCTTGCTGGAACCAGCAGCCCTGGAGCCGCCCAGCGTCCCAGCGGTCGACCCAGCCCTGCTCCCAAACGCCCGGTGAGTGAACCTGTGTGACCAGCGTGATGTTTAAATGTTGAATGGCCACTCCTGTCTGTCTGTTCAAGCTACTTTCAGACACTTTATCAGTGTTTTTGTCTGGATTATCTAGGAATATATGAATAATAAATCGAATATTTTATACTGCAAATTAAAACATGTAAGATAAAATATATAAACATCCCTTTAAACAAGATACATTTACTTGAGTTGAAAAAAATTTGTAGAGAGGAGAAAAATAATAATTGACTTGAAATATTGTTTATATTGTTAATGTATATGCACTTCACAATCAATGTATTTTTTATATAATTTATAAAATATGTTATAGAATGTACTTTTAATTTGTTTATATGATTTGTATATTTACTGTAAAAAGCATAATGTACAGTAAATTGAATATTCTTCATTGAAATTTAAACTCTTATGTGTAAACACTTATTCCTGTACCTATATACAGTGTTTGTCTGTATTTAAAATATTTTTTTATTATAAACATAAACCTGAGATGGTGTTGTTATATAAATGGAAAAACAAAGAAAAGCAGAGGGGAAGACGATAAAGAAAGTGTTTTTGTATTTGGTTCAGACCTTTCTAGAGCCGTTTTGATGGATTGTTCTGGAAGGTCTGAACTGTGGTGATGTCTCATATCTTGTTTTCTCACTCATGACTAATCATTTTCACACCTTTCACAGAGGACAGAATGCTGGATTCATCAGCGTTGGCTTGCATTTCATTTTGACTTTCGCCTTTAGCTTCCCTATCTCAGATTACAAGCATAAATGCATGTCCATCCATGTTTTAAATGAAAGCCATGATGTGCCTAAGGTTTGTTCTGACCCAAATCCAGTAATAGAGGGATACACACACACACACACACACACACACACAGATACAGACAGACCGAGCTGGTTTCTGCTGTCTCATCCAGCTCTTCTCTCGTTCATTCAGTGTTTTCACAGGAAAAGTGTTAATGTCAGACAGATATACACAAATGATAAACATGCCACCAGATTCACTGCACTGGTGAGCCAGAAGTTGGGCAGTTTGTAAAAAATAAGCTAATACTCATTCTCATAAAAAGAAAATATATTTCATAAATGTTTTTGTATTATTTATTGGTTTAAACATGCTACATTTTAAAACTACTGGCTTGGTAATTTTTTATATTTTTGAAAGAAGTTTCTTTTGTTCATCATGGCTGCATTTATTTAATAAAAAATACAGTAAATTATTGTAAAAATAATTTTACAATTTAAAATAACTGTTGTCTATTTTAATATATTTTAAAAAGGAATTTATTTCTGTGATGCAGTGCTGTATTTTCAGCATCATTCCTCCAGTCTTCAGCGTCACATGATCCTTCAGAAATCATTCTAATCTGCTGATGTGCTGCTCAAGAAGCATTTCTGATTATTATATATGTTTAAAACATTTGTGCTGCCTAATATTGTTATGTAAACTGTGGTACATTTACTCTCAGGGTTATTTGATGAAAGTTATGTTTTTTTATGTTTGTATGACATATTTTGAAACACCTTCTTCACATTCTGCAGTTATGTTTTCACTAAAATATGCCATTTAAGGATCAAATTTGCTCAGTCAGTAACTAGCCCATCTCATAAAAGTCGCACTGATTCTCTCCTGCAGCGTTGGGTCTCTTGGGTGCCTCAAAAGGCGGTGATTCGGGTCAGCAGCACGCTCTCCAGGTCCTGGAGTCTGCATCTAGAAATCCACTGGAGCACTTCTCCAGCCTGATGGCGGCGCTCGAACCTCACTCTCTGCTACACTCGGGATCCAGCAGCCCCGTCAACTCAGAAAACAGCGCGATCTCATCAGGATCTGACCACTTGGTGAGCAACAATCATACCCAAAACCCTAAAGAGTGCAGTGGAAGCTTTAGAAGATTCTGTTTCCATAGTTAAAGTTGTATCTGCATCCGTCTCTTTTAGGTCTCTCTCAGAGTTTCTCCTCCGTTGCCCCTGATGCTGCCCAGACTGCAGGCGGAGGGTGTGAAACTGGACACAGATGCCTGCTTGAAGCAGAGCCCCCTGAACACCTTCACGAATGCGTCCAGTGCTCAGGCCGAGGGGTCAGTGGATGGGTGCTGGTCCACAGGTCCTGTCTGGCCCGGCTGGGACACTTTGGGCTTGAACAAGCCCACGTTCTGCATCGAGAGAGAGGCAAAACTGCATAAACAAGCTGCAGGTACAGTGACATTAGCCACCCTGCTAAACAGAACAGGAGGCAGCATTACTCTTAGATTCACTAAAAACTGCTAGTCAGAGCTCAGAGAAACTCAAAGCAGCAAAGTATTTTTGGAAGTTAAGCTATTTTTAACTTGACATGACATGTGATGCTCACAGTGTGAATGCAGATGGCTAGCTGCTGGTTTTCAGTATTTCACATCTGGACTGTCATATTTATAAAACGCGGTGTCAAATGAATGCTGTAAAGCCTACTGTATCGTATGCATCATCATTTTTAAAGCCTCTAAATTATTGACATGATCAAAACTTTGCTGAAAAAACATGTCTTCTGACTTGTTTACCTTTTAAACAAGTAAAGGGCTTTAAGTATGAGCTAAACAATTATTATATTATTAGGTAGTGTTTCATTACAGATTTTTATGTAGTAAACAAGAATAATTCTAATATTGTTAATAATATTTTAAGATGAACACTTGCTGGACTGAAACAACTTAGGTTTACTTGATTATCCATGCATACATTTTTTAGAAATACCATATTAAAATGTATCAAATATGATCCATTAGATGCGATGTCTATTTGTTCATCTCAATCGTCACCATATATTTCATTGCATTGTATTCTTTTACACCCATAGAAAAAAGCTTTGATCATAAAACGAAGCATTTAATGTGATTTTATTAAAACATATTATTTGGAAACGTAGCGTGAAAAATGATATTTATTTTAGCCATATAAATGTAAACAAATTTTTTAACTTTTTTTTTTTTTTACACATTCCTTTTATATTTTGTAAAAAAAATTAACAAAACCGTTCCATTTCTGAATAATAATAATAATATATATTATTTTATAATTTATATATATATAGATATAGATATATATATATATATATATTATGACTGTTATTTCATAAATCAGGCTTTAAAAATGGTTGAACATTTGATAAACACATCTTAAAAGCCTTGTCTACAGCTGTTATTAATATTGTTGTGATTATTTTATGTCTGTTTCTCCCAGCCGTGAATGAACCCACTTGCACCTGGGAAGGACGTCTTCCTCCACGCCACTACAAAAGCCCTGTTTACTCCTGTAAAGTGTTTTTGGGAGGAGTGCCGTGGGACATCACTGAGGGTGTGCTGCTGACTGACACTCATTTGAGATGGAGCTTTTATTCTGTATTATGGTTCTGAACACAAACAACTGTTCTGTCTCTCTAGCGAGTCTGTTGAACACATTTAGTGTTTTTGGTCCATTGAAAGTGGAGTGGCCTGGTAAAGATGGAAAACATCCACGCTGTCCTCCACAAGGTAACAGCAGAATTTATCTCATCAATAATTCAACAATATCTTACACAAAGTAGGCTGTGTATAAAGGACCAATATAGAAACATATTTGATGTTTAACCATAGAAAGCTTCACATATCATCCCCTGGTGAATTATTCATGCTTTTCTGGAAATAGATGGCTTTCAAAATCATTTCCCAATTATCAGGATTTGTTTCAAACATCTTTTTGCTGGGAAATCGTGGCTGAATTTGATAAAATAACAGCAAGTATAACTTTTATTTTGTTACCATTTCAGAATCAATATTAAGTATATTTAAACTTTTTTGTTGTTGTTATTCTTTTTATATTATTATAGATTTTATAAATATTTTGAATTAGCTTTTTTTGTAATTTTGTTATGTGCTTTTGTCATTATTATTATTATTTTTATTATTAAATTTTAATTCATTTTAACTTTTTATTTCTTTCCAGTTAGTAATTTAATTTCAAGGTTTGGTAATTTAACTTCAGTTTAATTGATTTAATTTAAATGATTTTAAAACGTCTTAGATAACAATAATAAACCTACTTAGAATGCCTTTCATGATGACAGTAAAATCTTCAAACAATTTAATTATTAAATTATATAAAGTAAAATATGATACATGCAGACTACTTCATAATTATTAAAAATAAATTTGATTAGTATTTTTCATTATTCATAATAATTTAATTTATGCATACTGTATATTGATATATTTTTACGCATTTTATATTTATAATATATTTATATTAATCTTATTTTACCTAGTTTATTTGGTGGCATTGAAACTCTGTTTTTGATTACCAAGAATCTAAACGAGAAGTCCCTTTTATTTAAATTTTTTTTTTTTTTTAATAAATAGAAATTCTTCAGAGATTGTAAAAATACATCAATAAAAAAGAACATAAAAATATATATGCACACAGTATGTACAGAATATACATTATAAATAAATGATTTTATATATATATATATATATATATATATATATATATATATAAATATATATACACACACACACAGTATATGTATAGTGCTTTGTTTTCACGTCTTGTATGTCTTGGCATAGGTTATGTGTATCTGCTGTTTGACTGGGAGAAGTCAGTGAAGATGCTCCTGCAGGCCTGTGCTCAGCTTCGTCTGCAGTCTGACGATTATCTCGAGTTTTACTATAAACTGTCCAGCAGGCGGATCCACAGCAAAGATGTGAGAATAACATGCACTTAACCGTACACCGTCACCAAGCCCTGACCTCTGACCTCTGACCCCGCTCTCTCACTCGCTGTACTGCAGGTGCAGGTCATCCCGTGGGTGATCTCAGACAGCAATTTCATCCGCTGTCCCGCGCAGCGTCTGTGCCGCAGTAAGACGGTGTTTGTTGGAGCTCTGCACGGGATGCTGAACGCAGAGGGTCTGGCCCACATCATGGACGAGCTCTTCGGAGGGGTCATGTATGCAGGCATCGACACGGACAAGCACAAATATCCCATAGGTCTGTGCATTCCCCTCTCATCTACAGTGAAAAAAATAAGTGTCGATTTTATACTGGCAGCCATAAATTTGGCATAACGGGAATAATAATAATGCTTGGAACTGAAATATTGTGAAATATTATTAGAATTTAAAGTTTTCTGTTTGAAGATACTGTAATAATGTTTCTGTGATGCAAAGCTGAAGTCTTCAGTGTCATATGATGCTTCAGAAATCATTCTGTTCTGCTGATATGATGCTTAAGAAACATTTAGTATTATCATCAATGGTGAACACCGTTAATAATTCATAATATTATAATATCCTAATAGAAAATGTGATGCACTACCATTAAAAAAACATGTATGGTAAAAAAGAAAAGAAAAAAAGAAATCAATACTTTTATTCAGCAAGGATACATTAAACTGATCGAAAATGACAGTAGTAACTTTTATAATTGTGTAGTGATAACAGATATTTGTTATACAAATCTGTTTCGAATTAATTTTGTTCTTTTGATCTATTTAGAAGCGTGAAAAAATATATTTTTGTTTCCACAAAAAAGTCAATATTTTCAGCATTGATAATAATAATAACCATTATTAAAAAGAGCACCAATAATAATGAGTAGCAAATCAGCATATTAAAATGAATTCCGATGGATCGTGTGACACTTCAGCTTTGATCACATAATTAATTACAGCTAAAAATATATTTGCATAGAAAATGGTTAATGTAAATTCCAATGATATTTCACAATATTACTGTTTTTACTGTATTTTTAATCAAATAAATGCAGCCTTGGTGAGCATAAGATCTTTCAAAGCCATTTAAATTCGTAATTATTCCATATATATATATATATATATATATATATATATATATATATATATATATATATATATATATATATATATATATATATATATATTATTCTTAACTTACTGTTTCTTTGTTTTCTTACTGTTTGTTCATCTAGGCTCTGGCAGAGTGACGTTCAGAAGTCAGAGGAGCTATTTGAAAGCCGTGACTGCAGCGTTTGTGCAGATAAAAACCTGCAAGTTTACCAAGAAGGTGAATTAGAGCAGAACTCAGATATAGCATGTGCTGTGGGATCAGCCCTCACTCTCTTCCTGTTCCCTCTGTAGGTCCAGATTGACCCGTATCTGGATGACTCCATGTGCCAAATATGTAACAGTCAGCCCGGCCCGTTCTTCTGTAGAGCTCAGGTAGGAAACAGATTCTGCACAGCATCATACCGAGCGTTACAGCTCAGTTCCTGATTCTTTGGTCTCTTTCACACTGAGTAATTTGGCTTTTGAACAACCATTTTTAAGCAATGAACATTTTATTTTATTTTCTATTGTGGAAAATATTTCTTACAAGTATGGCTGTGAATCTTTGGGTTGACAGCAAATTTTTGATTACCGATTCACCGGGTTTTGATTCAATTCAAAAGCAAGATTTCCAATTTCTTTATAAGACAAATTGATAGATAAAGTCTCTCTCAAAGTCAAACTACACTCTTAGGAAAAAGGGTTCAATGGGGTTCTATATAGAAACATAGGGTTCTTTACTCAACTCCACAGAACCTTTTATGCTAAAAAGGTTCTATAATGACAAGAAAGAACCCTTTTGGCACAAAGGTTCTTTAGGCTAATATTCATTCATATATTTCAAACATTTATTCTGCAATATTATGTATTTGTAATTAAATTATTGTTTGTAGATATTAATATGGCATTTTGATCATGCAGATTTTTGGAGAAAAACTGAAATGGCACTCTTTGTGTGATACTGATTAACTACATAAAATGATATAAATATATACATTTTCTAACCCCCATATCTTGAATTTTGTGATCGTTCACATGCATTCATAAATGCATTTGAATACAACGAATAATGCAGTGAAAACTCACTCAAAATGCACACGTGCAAAATTGAACTCCCGAACTGACTCAAATGATTCGCAAACCCACTACGAACTCCCGAACTAATTTAAATGATTCGCGATCCCCAAACTGACTCAAATGATTCGCGAACCCGCTTTGAACTCCCGAACTGATTCAAATGATTCGCGATCCCGCTACGAACTCCCGAACTGATTCAAATTAGTCGCGAACCCACTTCGAACTCCCGATCTGACTCAAATGATTCGCGAACCCGCTACGAACTCCCGAACAAATTCAAATGATTCACGATCCCTTGACTCAAATGATTCGCGATCCCGCTACGAACTCCCGAAATGACTCAAATGATTCGCGATCCCCAATCTGACTCAAATGATTCGCGAACCCACTAAGAACTCCCAAACTGACGCAAATGATTCGCGAACCCGCGTTGAACTTCCGAACTGATTCAAATGATTCGCGATCCCCAAACTGACACAAATGATTCGCGAACCCGCTTTGAACTCCCGAACTGATTCAAATGATTCGCGATCCCCAAACTGACACAAGTGATTCGCGAACCCGCTTTGAACTCCCGAACTGACGCAAATGATTCGCGATCCCCAATCTGACTCAAATGATTCGCGATCCCCAAACTGACTCAAATGATTCGCGATCCCGCTTTGAACTCCCGAACTGATTCAAATGATTCGCGAACCCGCTTTGAACTCCCGAACTGACTCAAATGATTCGCGATCCACAAACTGATGAGCGAACCCGCGACTCCCGAACTGTTTCAAATGAGTTGCGATCCCACTCCGAACTATTACTCGGAAATATTGTTGTCCTAAGTCAGAAAAATACATTTTTTTTAAAAGTAATTTACTCTTTATGATTACATTTCATTATCAATTAACTAGATTTGATTACAATTTGGTATAGTCTTGATTCATTAGATTTTTAGTTAGCATTTTAAATGAAGTATATACACACACACACACAGGATTTAATCATTTTTTTTATTTCATGTGAATATTTATTTAACTATAAAACAAGAATTACAATTTCTTTTATACACACACACACACACACACACACACACACATACACAGATATATATATATATATATATATATATATATATATATATATATATATATATATATATATATATATATATATAGAATTATATTGGTTATATGAATTTAAATAAGTTTTAAGTCATGTCTTAAGTATGTGTCAAATTCTTTTCCAGTACTGTTGAAAATGATGATCCTGTGACATGCATACAAATTATACACCACCTATAAGTGATTAATAGCAATTTATTGATTAAAACTTACAGTAAACTGCACCCACCTACCAAACTAAACTCATGTTGTTGTTTTTTCAACTCTTCAGGCCTGTTTTAAATACTACTGTCGGTCATGCTGGCATTGGCAGCATTCTCTGGACGTGTTGAGCAGCCATCAGCCTCTAATGCGCAACCAGAAGGGCCTGAACCCCAAATAAACCCACTGCTGCCGGCGTGGGGAAGAGTCCGTACTGAGTTCACTGTTTTGGGGAAGGATGTTAGCGTGAGTCAAGGGCGACTCACTTGAGGAATCACTGCGTTTTATTGCACTGCTCTCGTTCATTAAGGCTCTATGCACACTAAAGGGTTCTTTGATGGTGACCCGTTTGCACAGTTAACCAGACAGCCATCTGATTTTAAGAGTGGTGTTTTAGATTTTGCATGCACAGATTATTAGTTTGTCTCGCAGGTTTGACCCTCTGATGCAGGCAAAAGCCAGTCGGTGCCTTCTGCTTCTCTTTTGTTACCAGTGTTTTAAGACCATTATTTTGGTTTATTTTAGTGATTTTTAAGATGGTTTTACCTGCTTTTTTACTGCTGGTTTAGGTATAGTATATGAAACAGATTTTTTAAGTTTGCATGCCTCAAAGGTCTTTTCCTGCCTTTTTTATTTTACCTTTTTAACGCTCTATTAAATGGTTGATGAGCATGTTGGCTTGTGAAATGTTCTAGGAAGTGACATCACAGCTGGCTGATGCTGTTGCTTAGCAAACACCCCGCATCAATCATCCATCAGATCGGATACACGTTAGCAACTCTGGATTGTTCTGTGCTGTATATAGTTTTTATCAAATAATAGCACTTTTTTTAACGTAGCACTAGGGAAATGTTTGCCAGTGGTTTACAATCGTTTGTTTGAGCAGATAAGAGGTGGAACACTCCCGCTGAGTTCGGTGTTTAGTGTTAAACCCTCCTAACCGTAGTTAGCCGCTCTGGTTTCTCGCTGAAGCTGTGCCAAAGCGTATAATCTCTTCCTCGTTGCCTTTTGCAGCCGCTTTTTAGAATCTCGAAGTCTCTACCTCATTGCTCTGCAAGTATTGCCATGGTTATATACAAACGTTCAGACTGGACAGAATAAAGTTGTTGAAGCACTGAAACATTAGATGCACGGTTTTATTTCTAGGTTCATACAAGAAAGAGTTTAAACAAAAAAATATCTCAAAAAAGAAACATTTAAGTTAATTTAATATCCTGTGATTTCATTTATAAATTACTTTCATAAAAAAAAAAAATGCATATCATATAAAAATCAAATACCACCCCCCCAAAAAAATTATATGACTATAATTCAGTATGCAATAATGCTATCATTTTTGTGTTATGTATTTTTTGGTTTACTGTTTGGTCCCAGAATGACAGGATTGCCAGATGATGGCAATCGAGTGTGTGTGTGTGTGTGTGTATGTGTGTCATGTGAGTTCAGTCTGTTTAGTTTGAGGCAGGCGTAGAGCCGCCAGTCCTCCTGCCAGCAGGAGCGCAGACACCATCAGCAGAGGTATGGCACAGTTTGAGTCCACCAGCTGCCCAAACACTACATTTCCCATGATGGCTGCCACACGACCCACTCCAGTGAAAACCCCCAGAGCTGACGAGCTACACAACACAAACTGGAATTAATACAGTCATTCTTTCAATTCTCACAATTCCTCTGCTCACCAAGGCTGCATTTATTTGATGACAAATACAGTAAAATTGTGATATTATTACAATAGAAAATGACATGTTCAATTGTAAATTATTCCTGGGATGCAAAATTTACAGCATCATTACTCAGTTTAAGTGTCACATGATACTATTCATCAAAGAATACTGTAATGGTTTCCAAAATTAAAAGGCAGCAAAAACTAGTTTCAACACTGTTGAGAAGTGTCATTATTAATAATAGCATACTAATAATAATTGAGCATATATATATTCCTAATATTACTGTCTTTACTGTAGTTTACTGTAGAGACTTAGAAAAAAATTCTACTACTGTAGAAACATAGCAAAATAAAATCGTAATTATCCCTTTTGACCAGTAGAGTAAATGATGTCTGTTTTGATTGCATGTGAAATCAGTTCCAATATGACTTCATTACAAATGAATATTGGGCTTTACCGTAGTTGTGTGGGGTAAAGTTCAGTTCCCAACACGTCTAGAGCGTTCCAGGAGATGACCGAGATGCCACTGAACACGCAGGACATGATCAGACTCTGAGCTTTGGTCTTCACCACATAGATGATGAACACGCTCATGCTGGACGCCAACAAACTGACGCCTATCAGAGAAAAATCTGCATCATTATAAAAATATAATGCAAGAATAATTATAGCGCTTTATTAGTTCTTTAATTTATTGTTTAATGTAGTAATTAAATATGTTGAGCTGACATTCAAACACTGGAAGACAAAACCTGTTGTACTAACACAGCAGGATTTTCCCGCCAATTCTGTCCATGAGCAGGATAGTGAAGATGTTTCCCGGCAAGTTTGAAGCAGCTGTTATAAAACCCTCCATGTACACTATAAAAACACATGAACACAAAGCCTTGATAAAAGATACTTGAATATCATGACAACAAAATGCAATGCACTTCCTGACAAATTTCACATTTTTTTTATGCTTTTGCTGATTAGAAAAATATTGAGTAATTGAGTAATCTCATTCAGTCAGCTTTTAGTAAAATTAACCTGCAGTTTTGACTGGATAGCAGCTTTCATTTACTGAGTTTTGGAATCTAGACACGTTGGCGCATGGAGACCCTCCATCCTCGGTTCTCTTAAAAAGCTCCGGAAACCACATCCATAACCCATAATACCTGCACAGAGAGGATTACAACATTGAACACACTTACTCATAATCTGAGTAACTTAACCATTTTAAATGAAGTTAACTAATAATCACACATTTAAATCTTAAAGGTAGCAAAACCAACCGGTCGTGTTCAGCCAATCAGAACAGAGCTTATAATTTATGTTAAGTACCCAAACGAGATGCAGAAAAATATAATCAGCAGAGAGACACTTCTGGAAGCCAAGGGTCCAACAAACAGCTGTTTCATGGGGTCCAGAACCTGTAGAAGAACCAGCAGGGGCCATAAAGAGACTTCATGTTAGCATTAATAGCTTCTAAGAAAGCAGAAAATAATGTATCAAAAAAAAGCACTGAACCTGTCTGAGTTGGTGGGTGAACTGCTGATATCTTGAGCCGCTAGTGGGTCTGTTTTTTACTTCATTATCTCTGGATCTGATCACAAGACCTGGTACCTGTTAAGAGAAACTCTGTTTTATTAACTGACACAACAGTTAGTGTACTTTCCTTTATGAAAAGTGGGAAGGTTTGGCTTAGAATTGAAAGCAAAGATCACTGAGGTGGTACAGACAGGAAATGGTTTTGTGGCCCATCTGTTGTTCAGTTTGAACATCGTCTGGAACACAGACAAAGCCTCTGCCTCACGTCCGGCCTGTGGAAGAGAAACACATCGTGTAATAGCATGCCACCAAACATGCAGCCTGTAATAGACCTTAATACAGTACATGCCATATGTGCAGCTCTACTGAATTCTAGAACTGTAACTTGTTCAGACACACGACACAAGTTCTAGAATTCACAGCCTGTTAATTGAACTTTTATACACACCTCCATGAGGAACTTGGGGCTCTCTGGCATGAACAGTCTGAAAATCAGTGCTGATGACAGACTGGGGATGGAGCAGAGGACCACAAAAAGACGCCAACTCTGAAAATTCAACCAGCCCCAATGAGCATTCAAAGATGTTCTGGGAATCACCAACCACGCCACACCTGGAAAAAACACCGAATGTGTATTCAAATCAATATTCATGCTTCAATGTTTTGCACTAATGACAATAAATAAGTACAGCCTACTTATTAGCTTATTATTTAGACTATTTTCTTCTAAAAAGTGGAACATGATATATTTGTATCTTTTTTTAATTTTGCCATATGCATTGTTATTTTGTTAATTTAGATGTCTTTTATATTTTTATTTATTAAATGAATACATTTTTGGTTGTTTACTTTTGTCTTATGCATTTTTTTAATGTTTATTTGAATATCTTTTATATTCGTATTCATATGCATTATTGTTTAGATATTCTTTTCTGTTTTTATTAATATTTATATTTGAGCATAGCTCTAGATCTTCAGGTTTTGTACTTTACTGCTCATGTTTCAATATTAAAACTAAATCGGAACATAAAAAATGATACAACCTTTCTAGGCAGTATTTTAGAGACTCCTCTCTCAGCTCAGAGGATGATGGTTTTACCTGCCGCTAAAATATTTCCGGCCATCCAGAAGGTGGCTAGAGCGCTGATCATAGCCCCCCTCCTCAAACGTGGCTGAAACTCTGAAAAATAGGAGAAGATGACAGGAATGGAGCCGCCGACCCTGGGAGAGACACAAGACACAAATGCATTCATCTGATTCCATCTAAACCTTCAGAATGTGTCTGTGGAGGTCAAGACTCATGGCATGTCATTACCCGACTCCACTGAAGAACCGCAGGAGCAAAAAGAGCCAGAACCTCGGGGCCAAGCTGGCCACTGCCCCAAAAACGCCATTCACTGCCAGAGAAATGACCAGAATGCTCCGGCGTCCTCTGCGATCAGCCAGATACCCCCAAACATAACCGCCCACCATCATCCCTGTCAAAGGAAGCAGTCGAGTTGACACGTTACTGAGGAGCATGAAACTCAAATCACATGGCTATGTCAGCAGTTTTAATTTCTGGCTCAGTTATGTTTAAAAAAAAAAAAACTTAAAAAAAAAACATGAGCATGACTCTGCAATTTTCAGACTCGTGAGAAGTCAACAAAAGTTCACCCAAATAGGGAACAAACTGCATTTTTGACCCGACTGACTTTTTTGATAAAAAGTTCGATTTGACCTTTAGTTTTCTCACCATGAATGAATTACTAATACCTAAAATGTAACATGATTAGAAAATCTAATAAAAAAGAAAGCAGCACAGATAATAACCAAGGAATATGCTGGCGGTGAGGAGCCCCATGTGGGCCGAGGTGAGATGGAGGTCACAGCGTGCCGTGGGCAAGAGGAACGAAACACACAGGATCTCCACCGCATCGCTAGCGTTCGCCCAGCCGCAGACCACCAACAGCAGCCAGTGGAAGAGCCCGAACCCTGCAGACACACACAGACATGAGGATGACCGCTGACCGCTGCATCTGGACATAACAAACTACATCTAGGACTAATTATTCTCCATATTAAATACATAAAGGTGATTTTAACCTGCTTTCTCAACAGCCTCCTCATATGAAAGTTTCTTTCTGCTGGATGCCTGGTCATCTAATGGAAACATTACATATCACTAAAATGATCATACATATACAGTACATACATGACGAGGCATTTGTGTGTGTGTATATATATATATATATATATATATATATATATATATATATATATATATATATATATATATATATATATTATTAAACACGAACGAACACACACACACACACACACACACACAGTACTTTGGATCTATATCAAAGTACGACCATCGATGTACCATGGCACTTCAGTACTTTTCTGTGTTCAAATAAACATGTTTTCGTGCTGGATCCAGATTTAATCGTCTATATATCTGATGAAAATACATCAGGTTCTCTTCAACAACACTTGAGTAATACATAAGTAACGTTAAGATCGAGTAAGATAAGTAAGATCGAGTAATATTAAACACATTTGATAGTAAGGCATTTTTACCGTCTTCGTCGATATGAGTGGATGAAAGCAGGGGTTCTGTGTCCTCATGAGCCCGTCGAGGCATAATAATATTTCAGATGAAACTATTTATGAGTATAAACTGCATGATCGCCGGTCAAAACATTCAATTCGATCCTGTACTTCTGTAAACAGAAGCGTTTGTGGGCGTAGTTTGAGTAACGTAACACAAAGTCCCGCCCTCTCACGCGCGCTTCCTGAAATGTAGTGATAGCTTTTTTATCATATTTTTTCCATTTAAAAATATAGAAATCAATAACAACTCCACCCAAGCTGTTATTATTTAAAAAACAATTTGCAGTGTATAAATAATATTTTATATTTTATTACTTTGGGAGTGGTCTTGTGAGCGTGACGCAACCGAGCAAACCCCGCCCCTGTTGACCACTAGGCGTCGCTTTTTCCCACTCTCTCTCTCTCTCTTCCCCCCCGTTTAAGTTCAATGTCACTCTGTCGTTTTTATCTCTCGCTTGTAATAAAGTTTTTCCGTGTGTGTGTGTGTGGAGTTGAAGATGGCGGCTAGGTCGGAGCGCAGTCCTCCGCCTTTCCCGGACTCAGAGGAGCCCGAGCTGCTGGAGGACAGCGACGATGGGGCAGATGCGTTCACGGGCACGGTAAGATACAAAACTAAACGGAGCTGCAAAGCTAATTAGCTGTATACTTCCTACACACAGACCGATCGCTTTCACTTCTCTGACACCTTCAGATCTGCCCGTTCTTATTCTTAAGTTAGCTCTTCAGCTCTGCTGGTTCACACAGAGTTTGCTGCGATCACATATGCGTGATAATTGAATAAAGAAATCTTATTTTCATCGTCACCTCATATCTGGTCCTTCCGCAGGATTAAATAGATCTGAGTTTAGGCCTGCGCGTGACATACTGAAGTTCTTGGAGGACTCTTCTCTTGTAGTTGAGTAACTTTAGAAATACCCCAAGGTATTCAAACAAGTTTTCAAAGAACAAGAACAAGTTTTCAAAAACTGACATGTGTGTGTGAAATAAACGTGCTATGTCTAATATGGGAAGTGTGAAAATTCATGAACTTGTTTATGCAAAACCACCCAACACACTGTAACTTAGTTAAGATATTATATACATATTAAATATGTATATGCATGCATGCATGTATTAGAAGGCAGGTCTCTAATGAATGAGCTGGTGTCCAGCAGTCAGTATTTACTTAGTGTAATTATTCCAGTCTTTTCAGGTCAAAGAACTGATGGTGTGATCATGTGAGTCTCAGACATATAAATTACTTTTATTCCCATGCCAAGCTTTTAACGCCTTGTGAATCACATGAGAAATGTGCAAATATATAGCATATAATTAATGTTTTACCCTAAAATCAAAAATGGAAATATGCAGTTTATTTAACATGATTAAAAAGTAGTTAGTTTTAGAAGCATTGTTAGGGACACTTTTATTTATTCTATCTTTAAATAATGTGACTGTAATGAAAACCACCTTCTTGGAGATCAATTATATTGATATACTTCAAATCACCATTTGTAAAAATGCTGGAATACATAAAACTAAAATGATAAATATTTTACAGCTTAAATACTATATAATTTTGGTTGGAAAATGTGCTTAATTTTATATGCAGAAAATATATTAAAATAGGCTTGCTTGCTTTATTTGATCTTAAATCTCCAAATGTACAAATGCACAATTACATAAAAATAGCAAAATTTAACATACATTTTTTCCAACCAAATTCTCATTATTAATACAGTAATTACATAGTATTTATAACGATATTTACATATTAAATACTATGTAAAGATGTTATAATAATGAGAATTTGGTTGTAAAAATGTAATATAATAAATTTGTAACTAAATTTGGGTGGGACATATGCTTGCTTTTCAACGCAAAATAAAATAAAAATAAATTATTTTATTTATTTATTTAGTGGAGAGCTTTAACCAGGCAGATTATGTGAGATTCTACCCCGAAAATGTTTACTGTATTTAATAAAATTTAATTGCACAGGCCGTTAAACGCAATCTAATCTTGTTTCAGCTCCTAATAAATATGTTTTGTATTATTGCTGTGCTGTTCCTAGTCAATCTCACAGATGGATTCTCCTAAAGACATCTTCAGCGAGCCACCAGAAGACATCTCCAGCGATCCTCTCAGCAACATTAACTCTGATCTCCAGAAGAAAGTAGATGCCACGATCCCTTCTCCTAGCAGCGATGAAGCCGACCTGTTCAGCGAGCCGCTGGACGATGATAGCGAAGTAATGAGTTCACCTGAGGTCCAGAATCCCTTGCCAGATCTCTTGAACGAGCCTGTAAAAGCGCCAAAGTCTGGTGTCCTCGGTGAACCACCTGTGCACAAAAGCTCTTCAGTCAAGAAGGCGGCGAGTGCTGAGATGTTCGGTGACGACGATGACGAGGAGGATCTGTTTAAGGAGCCGCCAAAAGTTTTGACGAAGAAGCCTCAGCCCTCGGGGCCAGCTGTTGATGTTTTCACAGAGGTGAAGGTCAAGCCACAGGTTAAAGACGACCCCACGGATCTGTTCACCGAGGAAGACTTGACTGCACCTGTCCCCAAACCCTCCGCCAGCAGCAGCAGCAGCTCCAGGACCAACGGGGTTCACTCCGAGGAGCAGGATCTCTTCTCAGGTACGACACATTTCACCTGTGACACCAGATCATAACTGTAGGCCCTTCTTAATCCTAATGAACTGCCTACATGGACAGCAGTTTCTGGGCATTTCAGGTGTGAGAGTCGATTTATCACAAGTGCATTCAAACCATCTTCTTAAAGAGCATTTTTTGGCATCATATGTACATAAACTTGCATTTTTGAGAAAGTTCAGTTTGCGTTTCAAAACCTAGCTACCTTCCTATACAAATTTTTGGAGCATTGTACATTCACCTAATCATTTTCTTTCAAAACCTAGTGGACTCTTCCACATGACAGTTCTGGGCATCATACGTGCGCTTGTATATTTTGCATTTGAAAATGTGTGTTTCGAAACCTAGAGCTGCCTTCCCAAACATTTGAACATCACATATCCATTTAACTGTATGATTCATGTTTCCAGACAACTATTGGGCCTTCACAGGAGTATTTGATCCTCGATTCCTGATTTAGTGTCTTGTGAGACACAGTTTGAAGCAGTGCTTTTACTGTTAACTTGTAGTTTATGTTGTTATTGTTGATTAAAATAAATCTGAAATAAAAAGTCATCATTAAACGAAAAACTTAAACTTCTTGTTCTGGTAACTAGCTGGCTTAAGTTTAAACTGAAATAAAAATAAATGAAAACTAAATATTTAAATAAACAGACTAATGAAAATATCAAAAGCAGATATAATTACTAAGTCTGACACTAAACATGAAAACTGAAAATATACAAATAATAGCAGATTCAAAATAATACTAAAAGCTGTCATAGAATATAAATAATACGGAAACAACACCGAATTGACTTGCTTTAGGTTTATTTTTTTCTTTCTCTCTGCTGTTGTCTACTGGAATGCAGGAATGCATGCACATCGAATTTTAGCGATGGATGATGAATTTGCTTTCTCAGCGTTGACTCAGGAAGAGGAAAAGGAATTTCTCCTTGACCTTTGCCCTCTCACCTTGTGCTATGTTGCAGATGGAATGTGTTTGGCTGTCTGTGCGTGTGTTGCAACATCTTTTCAGTTTTACTGAATACATATAACACTCTTTCTCTCATGATTTCACTCAGAAGCTACAGTGGAGTTGTCTCTGGACAGTCCTCGTAATGACCGCAAGAAAGACGCTGTGAAACCGTCAGTATCTGCTCCTGCCGCCCCTGAAGCCAGCAGCTCCAGCAGAGCTCCGTCCAAAACCCTGGAGGAGGTACAACACTCCATAAACCCCAAACAATACAAATGAACAAAAAATACTGAAACCGAATGATGTTTGATTCTTTTAATGATCCACTTCACATGCAAATGACTCTTATGAGCTGATTCTTTTGAATGAATCTTTAAGTCATGCATCATATATTTCTATTCATCTAAAATCTCTGGAGGTCAGATGAGACCTTCATACACACCACACTCCACTCCAGAGCAATTTCTCAGTCAGTTTCCCTCTTCCTTTCATTTTTTCCACATAAAGCTTGAGGAAGAGGAGAGCGAGGACAAGTTTGATCTCAACATTTCTGTCACGAATCCAGAGAAAGTCGGTAAGATCGTCCTCCGCTATGACAGCTGCGCTTAATTTCTAATTAAGTCTCTTTTTTCAGGTTTTTGAGGATTAATACTGGGCACGTAACACAAGTGTAAAAGCACATTCGAACACAGCTGCAGAAAACAGGAAGCTGATTATCTTATGAGGTGAAATTGTTCTAATTAAGGATCTGAATCCGTCTGGAACTTCCTCTTTTTGCCCAGTGTCAGCTATTTTTCATTTCCTGTCCTTCTCTTTTTTAAAGGTTTGGTGTTACTTTAATGTCTAAAATCAGCAGTAAATGTTTTCGGGAAGATGTGTAATGTTTCAGTTTCCTGCTTGACTGTGTATGGGATTGTGGTTTATAGACCGTTACAGAAGGAGTTTTGGTTGTTTGTGATTTCGCAGGTGCTGATTATCAAGTTACAGTATTGCAGAAATACATTTGTTGTGGAGGATCTTGAGAATAACAGTATAGTGTAATTAAGGATATGCCGGTATCAAATTTTCCTGTTGCGAATAATTGCTCACGCTTTTATCACGATAAACGGTATTATCACGGGATTGAAAGTTTAAAAAGTGCTTAAAATATAGTATAATATAATAGGTTAAATAACTTTTTTATAATAACTAAAATAACTGAACATTTAAATAAAATAAAACAATAAAAAATATATATATAAAGTTAAAAGTTTTGCACAGATTAAAGTGCAAAAGAACTATAAAGACCCATAGGTATCACTTTACAATCTCATTAGTTAACCATTAACATTCACAATAGCTACATCTGCTACAGAAGTTATTAATCTTTGTTAAAGAAAATTAAATAAAATACAAGTCATAGTTCATGTTAGCTCATTAAATAATAGAGTTGCAACTTTACATTTTAACAATGTGTTATTAATTATTGGAATACCTAACATTAATGAATTTTCAGAAGAATTTGTCATTGGCAGTTTATGTTAACCAATGAATTAACTAATGTTAAAAATGAAGTCCTGATGTAAAGTGTGAATTAACAAAAAAAATATCTATGGCACGTTGTAGTCCAGATTAAAATAACCTGTTAATTCTTAATACTTAAGTATTTGGCACTGTGATGAACATAGCAAATACACAAATTTGATTGGCTATTTAAAATTATTTAAATATGTTTCAGAAAGTAGTCCAGCTGCTTTATTTAAGGGGTTTCCAGGTTAAGGACATTTTCTGCAGTTTAGCGCCATCTGCTGTCGGAGAGTGAATGTGCATATTCATTACCGTGATATATTGAATTACCGAATAACGGCACAAGTATAAGCGTTATATCTGTTTAGATCCTATAATAAGAGATTATCTCTTTCTCTCTCTTCTTCTCACAGGTGATGGTATGAACGCTTATATGGCCTACAAAGTTTCAACACAGGTGATTTTTGGTCTCTTTACTCGTCCTCTTCACATTAACACATAAAGTAACGCACCGTCTGAATCTCACTGCTCTCTCCCAGACGTCTTTAACCATGTTCCGTAGCAAGACGTTTACCGTTCGCAGACGTTTCAGTGATTTCCTGGGATTGTTCGAAAAGCTCTCGGAGAAACACTCACAGAATGGATACATAGTACCTCCAGCGCCGGAGAAGAGCATCCTGGGTAGGAACTCGCTTCTGCCCGTGCGTCACATCTGGTCTGATTGTGGATTGAAGTGGCTGACTCTGAATAAATGTGTGTGGATTTGCCAGGTATGACAAAAGTCAAAGTCGGGAAGGAGGACCCATCGTCAGCAGAGTTTGTGGAGCGGAGGAGAGCCGCTCTTGAGAGGTCCGTCAACATTGTTTCTTATCTAGGTGCAATTAACTAAAGCAATGAATTACTATTCCTCTCTGACTTTGAGTCTTGACCAACAGTGTGGCATGACTGAACTCATTTGGTTTCTCTTCTTATTACATTCCTCCATTCCCTGCCTCCAATGAAGTCTCATTCGTCTAAAATCCCAAATTTTATTTGCATTTGAATGAGGATTGAAAAGTGACTTAGACTGGATAATATAAAATAAAATAATACAAGACAATATAAAAATACTATTGTAGAGTAATTTATATTAATGTACTGTTTAGAGTTGTTCCGATTCCGATACTAGTATCGGAAATATCTCCGATACCACAACAAATTCTGGCATCGGCATCGGCGAGTACATGAACCCATATACCGATCCGATACCATTTTCTTAAAAAATACCTAGTTATGACCGCAAGCTTTGCCTAACCGCTGCACGGTTCTTCTTCGCTGCTCAAAATGCATTGAAAACACAGGAAGTTGTGCTGTGTTGCCACAAGCAACCCCTGTTTAGAGCAGCGAAGAAGAAATGAAAACGCGTTAGCAGCACTGATCTATATATCACTGGATCACTCATCACATTCTAAACTGCCAAAAGACAGTGAAGCCGCTTCTATATTATAGATTCAGTGGTTAGCAGTATGTCTCTGTAGTACCGGTAGTTACAGACTCTCAAGTATATTCAGTACCGGCAGCTGCGTTCAGTCGCTTCCGTGTAAGTCAAAACGCAGGGCTCCAGACAGTAGCCGAATATATACTAGTGTCTGTGAATATTAAACTGCAAAATACTATTTAAATATTACTCCCGCAAAATCTACATCTCTGTGGGTGACTGGCACAGATGCGCGAGAGCTCGCTGTTTTGTAGTCTCTGCTGTGTGTCATGAGGACACGAACGCATAAACCGTCACTTCATGAGAATTTACCGTTTCATTTGAGAATACTGTCATATCATAAACACAGACACTCAAAGATCTTCATGGCAGCCCATTAAAATAAATGTTTGGTTTACATGAGTAAATTGACAATATATAAAGCTACTGTTGTAGCCTACAGTAATAATAATACGTCTCTATAATAATAATAATTATGCCTAGATGGTTGCTTGTTTTTTACTTGTTTTGTTGTAAAGAGATTATCTGATTAATAGATCTTTTTTTATATTCCTAGACTTATTTGTTGCAGTTTTTTTATACAGTTATATTGTAAAACTTAAATACCTTTTTTAGTTTGCGGTGTTAGATTTTTGGCTGCATTTGAAGTTCTTTTTTGCATAAGAAAATAAATAATACTGTCAAATTCATGTTAGATAATAAAAATACTGTAATAAATACAGTAGTTCACCATGTATTTGTTCATGTTTTATTGAGGGATCTGTCTGAAGCACACCATAAAAAGAATTCTAGCAATTTACACAGGGCTAGTAGTATATACAGCTGTATATACAGATACACACCCAGGTATCGGATCAGTACTCGGTATCGGCCGATACCCTGAGCCCAGGTATCGGAATCGGTATCGGGAAGAGAAAAAGGGTATCGGAACATCTCTAGTACTGTTTATATTTTAATTCATGAGGACAGAAAAAAATACTGGATAATAGAATATTAATATTGATTACTACTTACAGTTTTTTGCGCATTAATCAAGAAAAAATACTAAGACCGAATAATATCACGATAATAGTAATTAATACTAATAAATAATTTCTTACACTTAAATTACTTAAAAATGGCATTAATTAGTAGTGATAGTGATGGTATTAAAAATATTGTAAATATAAAATATAGACAGAAAATGATGTAGATATAATATAATGATAGTTATAATTAATAAACATTTTAATTCGAATGTGTACAAATGTAATATAATGTTAGTGCTAACTAATCTTAACATATTTACATATACATTGTATTATTATAAATATTTAGATTGCTTAATAAATTGTGTATTTTGTCCGTCTCTATTTTATGTATTTGTGTCTGTATTATGTTATATCAAGTCACTTTTTTTATAGTGCTTTATACAATACAATATTAATTACAGTTTATTATATCACATTTTTTTCTATTATCCAATCTAATGTTATTGATTGTTTAGATTGGATAATATAATATAATATGACGTTAGTAGTAATTAATATATATTTTATTTGTAATGAATGTAGAAAAATTACTTTACGCTTGAATAATATAATATTAGTAGTAATTAATATTAATATATATATGACCCAGGAACACAAAACCAGCCATAAGGGTAAATTTTTTCTAAATTTAGATTTATGCATCATCTGAAAGCTGAATAAATAAGGTTTCCAGTGACGTATGGGACAATATTTGGCTGAGATACTATTTGAAAATCTGGAATCTGAGGGGGCAAAAATATATCTATATAATCTAAATTGAGAAAATCATCTTTAAAGTTGTCCAAATAAAGTTCTTAGCAATGCATATTACGAATTAAAAATTAAGTTTTTATATATTTACAGTAGGAAATTTACAAAATATCTTCATGGAACATGATCTTTGCTTAATATCCTAATGATTTTTGGCATAAAAGAAAAATCAATAATTTTGACCCATACTATGTTTTTTTTGGGATATTGATACAAATAAACCCAGAGACTTAAGACTGCTTTTGTGCTCCAGAATCACATTTTTTCTACTGTAATATAAATGTTAGTAGTAATTATAATTGTACATCTGTCACTATATTAAAATGCCAATGTGAGATTGTTTGTGTTGTTGCAGGTATCTTCAGAGGGTTGTGTCTCACCCGTCTCTGCTGCAGGACCCTGATGTGAGAGAGTTTTTGGAGAAAGAGGAGGTAAAACATCTGTTTAGTGACATAAACATGAACATATTCAGCACATCAATCTGCACAATTTAACATTAGCATAAAGCTTTCCTAAGAGCAGTGACTTGCAGATGTTTATCTGTCTGTTCCTCACATGCAGAAACATCAGCTTTGTTGTTTGTAATGACAATTCAATGCTCTGTGCGTGTGTGTTAGTTACCCAGAGCGGTCAGCACACAGACTTTGAGTGGAGCCGGCTTCCTTAAAATGCTGAACAAAGCCACGGATGCTGTGAGTAAGATGACCATCAAGATGAACGAACAGGATGTGGTGAGTGGAAGAGCATGCAGGTCCAACCCACACTGAACTCCTCTTTACTGAGGTCAAGGCTTAAAAACAAGCTAGTATAAAACGGTGTGTTTGTGTCGGTTTCAGTGGTTTGACGAGAAGATCCAGGATGTAGAAAATGAAGAGCAGCATTTGAGGAAACTTCACGTCATGGTGGAGTCACTCGTCAATCACAGAAAAGGTAAGAAGTGCAAACGATCAGTCTCACATTTTCAAATTAGCTGAAATTTGAATTTAAATGCAGATATTTATTCTTAAAAAAAAAAACGCAACCGATTTTATTTGTGTAATGTGACATCTGTTGAGTACGACGGCGTTTTAGTGCCATGTTGAAAAGAGATTACAAGATTAAAGTTGTATTATTTCGACTTTAATCTCATAATATTACAAGAATAAAGTCTAAATGTTTAGAGAATAAAGTCGTAATAGGCCTACTACGAGAATAAAATAGAAATATTACGAGAATAAAGTCGGAATATTACGAGAATAAAGTCGAGATATTTAGTGAATAAAGTCGAGATATTTAGTGAATAAAGTCGGAATATTTAGTGAATAAAGTCGGAATATTTAGTGAATAAAGTCGGAATATTTAGTGAATAAAGTCGGGATATTTCGTGAATACATTTTCACATAGCCTATTTGGAATTTTTCACAAAGAAAAATTTAATTTAATGAATTGTTTCACATAAATACAGCGATCTGATCATGAAAGAGCTTGAAAAACACATTATTGTAAGACATAATTTGTGTTTCGCTATATAACTGATTTTGAAAGCATCAAAAGCACAAATCTTATTACTATTGGGTGGCTGGCGCACTACAAATAACAAATTTAATGGAAGATATTTCAACTTTATTCTTGTAATATTTCAACTTTATTCTCATAATATTTCGACTTTAATCTCATAATTTTAGAAGGAATTTTTTTTTTACGTGGCACTAAAATGCCATCGTAGTTGAATGAATATTCATTGACAAATTAAGATTTTATCCACCTTAAATTGATTGGATGATGAAAGTATGTGATCCTGTCAGCCGACTGCTGGTTTGATGGTATGGTTTGTATTTTCAGAGTTATCTGGGAACACAGCGTTGTTTGCGAAGAGCGTGGCGATGTTGGGCAGCTCGGAGGACAACACGGCTCTGTCGCGAGCTCTGTCTCAGCTGGCCGAGGTGGAAGATCGAATCGAGCAGCTCCAGCAGGAGCAGGCCTCCAACGACTTCTTCACCTTCTCCGAGCTGCTGGCCGATTATATACGTCTGTTGGGAGCTGTCAGGGTACACACACACACACACGTTTGTTTTTGTGAAAAGTGGGTTCATCCCATAGGTGTAATGGTTTTTATACTGTACAAACCGTATATTCTATCGCCCTACACCTAACCCTCACCCTCACCCTCACAGGAAACTTAGTGCATTTTTACTTTCTCAAAAAAACTAATTCTGTATGATTTATAAGCGTTTTGAAAAATGGGGACATGGGTTATGTCCTCATAAGTCACCCTCTCCTTGTAATACCTGTGTCATACCCATGTCATTATACAGAGTTGTGTCCTGATATGTACTGAAACTAGAGCACACACACACACACAGAAGAAACCGCTTCAGATGTCACTCATCCAGTCATAGTTATTGTGTTTATAATTAAGAATGAACGGAATTGTCCATATTTTTTTAATACATGCACACGCGCACACACACACACACAAACGCACACACATATATATATGTATATATGTATTATCAATATATATATAAATAAACACACACACACATATATATATATATATATATATATATGTATGTATATATGTATTATCAATATATAAATAAACACACACACACACACACACATATATACATGTGTTATATAGATATAAATAAACACACACACATATATATATATATATATATATATATATGTGTGTGTGTGTGTGTGTGTGTGTTTATATTGATAATACATTTATTTTTTGTAATATAAATAAAAAATAACATTTTTAGCAATGCAATATTAATTCATTTAAATCTTTACTATTATTACATTTTATTATAATAATAATTTATGTTAGAAACAACTATGTAAATGCATATATGCATATGATTCTAAAATGTTTAGTCTTGTAATAATATATCTAAAATAAATATAATAAAATATGATTTTAGAAATTATTTAAAATAAAGTATTATAAAAAAGCTGTATCTAGTTATTAATCTTGTTCCTGTTGTAATACCATAAGATTTCAATCATGCCAACCATCCACCTCTTAATCTAACTTCTTAATAATGTGTTTGTCAGGGCTGTTTTGATCAGAGGATGAAAGCGTGGCAGCGCTGGCAGGACGCTGAGAACATGCTGCAGAAGAAAAGAGAGGCCGAGGCCAAGCTCCTGTGGGCCAACAAACCTGACAAACTCCAGCAGGCCAAGGATGAGATCGCTGAGGTTACTGCTGCTATACAGATAAACGATAACATCTGTGACCTTAACTACTCCGCTTCATTAGGACTGTCTCTTATTGTCATCCTCCAGTGGGAAGCAAAAGTCACGCAGTACGAGAGAGAGTTTGAGAGAATCTCAGCCACCGTACGGAAAGAAGTCATCCGATTTGATGTGAGAGACGATTACCAAGTTAATTTAAATATCAGCATTAAAGGAGTAGTTCACCCACAAATTATAATAAGATGAAAATGTGCTGAAAATAAGATGTCGATGAGTTTGTTTCTTCATCAGAGCAGATTTGGAGAAATGTAGCATTGCATCACTTGCTCTGCAGTGAATGGGTGCCGTCAGAATGAGAGTCCTAACAGCTGATAAAAACATCACAGTAATCCACACCAGTCCAGTCCATCAGTTAATGTCTTGTGAAGCAACCAGCTTGTTTATAAGACACAAATCTATCATTAGGAGTGTTTTCGACTTCAAACTGTTGCTTCCGGCTAAAATACCACGAGTCCATAATATTGCTTTCTTTATTGAAAAAGTCATCTCATCTGAATCTTGAGAGACATTGACAAAGATCAGCACCATTTAAAAAGTGAAAAACAGTCTTAAACAAATATATAGGTGGATTTTGATGTGAGAGATGACAACAGGAGATGGATTTTTCACTGGAATAAGCAATATTATGGATAATGATAATCATAGTTTAGCTAGTAGCAACAGTTTGAAGTTGAAAACATCTTGATGATGGATTTGTTTTCTTACAAACATGCAGTTTTTAGCTTCATAAGACATTAACTGATGGACTGGACTGGTGTGGATTACTGTGATGTTTTTATCAGCTGTTTGGACTCTCATTCTGGCGGCACCCATTCACTGCAGAGGATAAAGTGATAAAATTTCTCCAAATCTGTTCTCATGAAGAAACAAACTCGCCTACATCTTGGATGGCCTGAGGGTGAGCACATTTTCAGCAAATTAAAACAATAAAACATTCTTCTCTTCAAAAAGACTGACTTTTCAGTATAATTTCTTTGCTAACAGAAAGAGAAAGCTCGAGATTTTAAGAGACAAATCATCAAATATCTGGAGTCCGTGCTGCACTCACAACAACAGGTACAGAAACCTTTTTAATCATTTTATTTGACTGAATCATGTTGAAAACACATTCATATTTCACTCTCTCCTCTAGATGATCAAATACTGGGAGGCGTTTCTGCCCGAGGCGAAAGCGATCGCGTGACGCGGCGTCCGCACGCAAACACAAACTCCCCGCTAACTGAGGCCTTTCTACACTCTTTACCTCTCGCCTATAAACCAAGAGAAACCGTGCTGCAAAGGGAAATCATCTGTCCGGATGCTCGTTACTCTGATTGAATTAGTAACTTGTATATTTTCTGTGTAATCGTCATCTTTATTTTCTTACTTTGTATCTTTATTGTTTTGGATGTGAATGCATGTGGTGGCTGGGTGTTTTCCTCATCTGTATGCAACCACACCTCTGTTATTGGTCAATGGTTTTCACTAGAGGGCGCTCGCCCCTCTATAATACACTCACTCTGTAAGACACTTCCCATCAGGCCACTTGTGGGACCTGTCAAGGAGTCTGTACTAATTGAGGAGGGACAAATAGTGATCTAGTCTGTTTTAGACGTCTGGAGTATTGGTTTATACACCTGTAAACACCATGATGATATTGTATTTTGCAGTAAAAGAGGCTGTAATACAGTTATTAGTGACAATTTAAATAAAAAGACTGAAACTGGCAGGATGCAGTGGAAATGACATTGATCAGCCTGTTAGAAATTCATCAGTGATTTTTTTTTTTTTCCTTTTTAGTTTCTTTTACTGAGTTGTTGCTTTTTATTCAAATGCTCATTTCATGAATCTTCCATAGATTTCGGATCATGTTTAGCATTTAAAAACACACTCCTGATGTGTTTTATATCAGTTTTAGCCTGGTAAAACGGGAAGCCCAAAGCATTTCAGTCTTAAAGTTGGTTTTCTGTGTTCATTATTTCATTCCTTTTCTCTTCACTTTTTGACATTTATGCCAACATGTTATTATTTTGTGTCAAATCATATTTTTTGTTATCCACTCTGCAATCTGGCATGTTATAATAATGAATCAACTTTTGCTACGCCACTAATAATGATGAACTTGTTTCTACATCAGATTTTGTGTTTTTTAATACAGATTTTGCTGCTGTCAGAGTTTGTTAGGCTGTGTTCGATTCATTGTGTTTTTATTTGCTTCATGAATGATATTTTGGGCCCTGCTGTAATGACTCTTTGAACACATCAACAGGTTCAACTTCACCTTTAGGTGCCATAATAATCAAAAGTTTGTTTATTGAAAAATGGGGGCAGATATTTTTTTTCACTATGGACTCTTCTTTTTGAGAAAAACAATAAAGATTTAACTACAAATATCAGGATTTTGATTTAATCGTTTTTTGTTGTTTATGTGTGTGTGTGTGTGTGTGTGTAGATACATAGATGGATGGATATTTCAATTATAGACTCTAGTTATACAGTATAAAGCTAAGCAGAAGGATGGATGGATAGATACTGTAGATACAAACCCGATTCAACAACATTTGGAACACTGTACAAATTGTGAATAAAAGCAATGCAATGACGTGTAACTTTCAAATGTCAATATCTTATTCAGAATACAACATAGATGACATATCAAATGTTTAAACTGAGAAAATTGATTATTTTAATGGAAAAATAAGTTGATATTACATTTCATGGCATCAACACATCTCAAAAAAAGTTGGGACAAGGTCATGTTTACCACTGTGTGGCATCTCCTCTTCTTTTTATAACATTCTGCAAACGTCTGGGGACTGAGGGGACAAGCTGCTCAAGTTTAGGAATAGGAATGTTGTCCCATTCTTGTCTAATACAGGCTTCTAGTTGCTCAACTGTCTTAGGTCTTCTTTGTTGCATCTTCCTCTATCATGCGCCAAATGTTTTCTATGTGTGAAAGATCTGGACTGCAGGCTGGCCATTTCAGTCATTTTTTTTGTATATGATGCAGTATGTGGTCTGGTATTGTCATGATGGAAAATGCAAGGTCTTCCCTGAAAGAGACGATGTCTGGATGGGAGCATATGTTGTTCTAGAACTTGGATATACCTTTCAGCATTGATGGTGCCTTTCCAGATGTGTAAGCTGCCCATGCCACACACACTCATGTAACCCCAAACCATCAGAGATGCAGGCTTCTGAACTGAGCGCTGATAACAACTTGGGTTGTCCTTGTCCTCTTTATTCCGGATCACATGACGTCGTCCAAAAAGAACTTCAAATTTTGATTCGTCTGACCACAGAACAGTTTTCCACTTTGCCACAGTCCGTTTTAAATGAGCCTTGGCCCAGAGAAAACACCTGCGCTTCTGGATCATGTTTAGAAATGGTTTCTTTTTTGACCTACAGTATAGAGTTTTAGCAGGCAATGGAGAATGGCACGCTGGATTGTGTTCACAATGTTTTCTGGAAGTATTCCTGAGCCCATGTTGTGATTTCCATTACAGTATCATTCCTGTATGTGATGCAGTGCTGCCTAAGGGCCTGAAGATCATGGGAATCCAGTATGGTTTTCCGGCCTTGACCCTTAGGCACAGAGATTGTTCCAGATTCTCTGAATCTTTGGATGACATTATGCACTGTAGATGATGATAGTTGCAAATTGGTCCTCCAGCTGTTCCTTATCTGTACATTTAACTTTTCCGGCCTCTTATTGCTACCTGTCCCAACTTTTTAGGAATGGGTAGCTCTCATGAAATCCAAAATAAGCCAATATTTGGCATGACATTTCAAAATGTCGTTTGATATGTTATCTCTATTCTATTGTGAATAAAATATAAGTTTATGAGAACTGTAATTATTCCATTTCTTTTTTACTCACAATTTGTACAGTGTCCTAGCTTTTTTGGAATCGGGTTTGTAGATGGATGGATGGATGGATAGATATATGTGTGTTTTTATCCTTTTTTAGTGTTATTTATATCCTGTTATAGTTTTTACTAATATTTAAACGAGCTTTTGCTTTATATTTTCAGTTCATATTTAAAATTATATTAAATTAATTTTTAGTAATTTCTATGTGCATTTTTCATTAACATTTTAAGTTTCCATTTCTTTATTTTATTTTCACAGATTTTAGTATTTTAAACATTTGATTTCTTTTTTTTAATCTTTGCATTTTTATTTTCTCCTATTATTTTTATTTCAGTTAATAATAATAACAATGATAAAATTGTATATTTTTAGTTAACGATAACAACACTGATCATAACTGGATGCATAAAATGCTTCTAAATATTTGTCATTTCTGAAATCTTGAACTGAGAGATCCACATCCACACAGTGGACTAAAGAAGGAAGTGATCCTCTTTTAGGCCTTCCCTCTTTTAGTATTTGTTCTGTGTTGAGCACCAGCTCATTTAATACTCTTATCGTAAATGGCTGTTTCTCTGAAATCTGATGTGACATTATCATATATCAAAAGCCTTTGAAGTATAAATTCATGAATCATGAAACTTTTCAACTTGTATAATTCCCAGCAATTTGTAGCTCAAAACAATGTCCAGCGTTCATGATCAGTTGCTCTTTTTGGATGAATTAAACAACAGGATGAAGTGGGAATGCTGGGATAACACTTGAGCATCAGGAGTGTGGGTTATCTTCAGAGTGTGTTTAGTCAGCAGTAAATGCATGGCTGGTTGTGTGTCACGGGAAATCATGTGATTCTCATTTATTCTCCATTCAGACAGAAGAAAGGAGGACATCAGGTTTAGTGCTGATGCTGTGTTAACTACTGACCTTACAAAAATACTTAAATGATTCGGTCAATATCATTAACTAAAATATTTAAACGCACAAATAATTGTTACTTTTGTACTCTGCATAGATAAGTTACACAAATATCCTTTCATAAGTCTATTACAGAGTTTGTAAAGAATGATAAGTGTTTGTGAATGAGAGATCTCATGACAGACTCATGAGTAAATGACAAACAGACACTGGCATCTTTATATTTAACCCTCAAATAAAAAAGATGTTCAGAAAAAACTGGTCTGAAGAACTTTGAATGGTATAATCTCCAGAAAAACATGCAGTTCTTTCCCTCTCTCTCTCAAGTAAAATAATAAAAATAATATTAAAACAAATCAATAGTGAGACATCCAATGTGTCACAGGCAGGGAATGTGATTTGGTTCAAAAATATACATATATTTTTTGTTATGCTGGTTGAAATTCTCTTCACATCCCAATAGCAATCACTTAGTTAAGTGGTTTATTCATACATTTATGTATTTTTATAGGGTTTATTTGTAAATGTATTTATATTTATGTTAATGTTATCTGTGAAAGGCGTAGGACCATAAATTGTTTGACCAATTAGGTCCAAATGGGGACATTTTTCTATTTTAAAAGAAGTATTTATTAGTATTTATATATAAGTGTTTGCTCAACTGTAAAACATCTACAGGACGTTTCCTATCAGATGTCAAATAGATGATTACAAGATGTCTTTAAGATGTTTATGATTTAGGAAATGACATCTTAAAGATGTCTATCAGATGTTTGTACAGAGCAGATGCTTTCAGTGTTGCCGATTCAATTTCAGGGGAAGTTGCAAAAGGAAGGTCGATTTGTAGCTAAAAATTGCTAAATGATGCTGTGATATCATCGCGTGATGACTTCATTACGTAATCATGGCACAAAATTGTCACCACATCAAACCTCAGCAAAAAAAAAAAAATCAAATTTGTTTGTTAATTAATAGTATGAATGCACAATATAATATTCCAATATAAATAACTTTATTTTTAGATTCAACATTGAATTACTGAACACTTTTGATTGATTACAATACGTTTTCTTCTAATAAGTTAGTAAAATTACAATTTCTGAACAATTATAGTTTGAAGCAGTGTATTAGTAAAAAGTCTGCAAAAAGTAGTCTACTGTGTTAACATTGAAGTATTTTCTGTATTGTTTTTTTACAGGTTTTTTACCTGCATTTTAAATTATGCATTGCATTTTGTGTTTTGGGGTTTCAGGGTTACAACAAATAATGGATAATGACCTGGAAAATTACTAGTACCTTTTCAATTTTTCTTTTTTAGATAGTTTTCTTACAGTTTACTAAATGATCAATAATCAAGCTACTAACAAAGTGCATCATAAACACTTATGCAACAATTATATATATTTTTTCAATTAGTATGTTTAAATTGAACAATTGCAAATAGCAGCTAACTTCATTCACATATGATGTGTGTACTGCTAGGCATCTTTGGTTTCTTCTTTTAGTGTAATTAAGATGGAAAATGTGTGCCTTTTTATCGTTCGTGTCACTTATCAAATGTTGCTAAAAGCAGTCAAACCAATTTTGAAAAATTTGTTGCGAGGTGCTTTTGGAAGAAAAAGTTGATAGAGTAGTTTTACAAGTTGCTAAATTTAGCAACAAAATTGCTAAGTTGGCAACACACTGGATGCTTTCCAGATGAAGCAAAGTTTTTTAAGATACAGCTTGCTGACGTATGCGTGCTATCTGGCATTTGATTGGACAATAAATAAATAAATACAAACTCGGGCACGCCAGTGAAGACGATTACGTCACTTACATTTTTATGCTAAAGTTTATATAACATTTTTCTATTTTTTTATTCTCTGGCAGGTGGTTACCTGTATAAGTAATGCTTTTCCTATTGTATTTTTTAATTTAATGCTATTTCATTAATTAATAAATTAACGCTATTAGTTAATGTGTGTTCTGTTTGAATGTCTCTCTCTCTCTCTCTCTCTCTCTCTCTCTCTCTCTCTCTGAATTCTAAAAGGATTCATGGTCAACGTTCTGTGACGTCATGTTGACTCTCTCTCTCTCTCTCTCTCTCTCTCTCTCTCTCTCTCTCTCTGTGTGCGTGTGTTTGGAGGAGGAGCTCTAGAGATCCACGCCTGATTGTGATCATTCGCGAGGCTGATCTTCAGTTCAGTCTGTGATTTGTGACCTTGTGTTGGAGATGCTGGATCATCATCCGTGTGTGTCTCCGGTCATCGAGGTCTTTATTCCGTCTCTCATGAGGGAAGTGGACGAGACGGGAAAGTTGCGCAAAGTAAGTCATACATTAACTCTGTGTTTTATATCTGTCGTTCCACAAGAGTGATTTATTATAGAGCGTTTGGCGTTTTGCACGTGCTTTTGTAGTTGTCATTTATTTTGAAAGTTAAGAATAATGTATTAGTCGGTCTTACATAAATGTACCATGGTTACCACAGGTGCAATTAAAATTCCATACTGTAAAACCATAGTATATTTATGAGATATAATAATATGTATGTCTGTAATCTTGTTTAATTTTTGACCTATAGTGACCGTACACTGGAGAGAAATATGGTTAACATGGTAAATTATTGCAAAGTTACTTGTATTTTAGATGATGTACTACTCATGTTTGAGTTCTAAAAGGATTCATGGTCAAATGTTGTCTGATTGCATGCAACCGTGAATACAAAATTATTGCTTGAATGAAACGTATTTGTCCTTATAATAAATATTTTATTTTAAATAAATGCATGACAAAAGTTAGAAAGTGTATTAATTTACCAGAAAACATAACAAACCTTATATGTTGTGGCAACATTATTTTTTTTGCACTATTGCAACGTTTGTTGTAACGATGCAGAAATGTTATATGCAAGAGAGCTGTAGCAAGCTTATTGCACTACATTTAGATGACCTTCCAACTAGGGATGGGTAATTTATTGTGCACCTAAAATTTCAGCATGTTGTCACAACGTTGTTAGACGGTTTGTTTGCATTTTGTCAGTGTCCTGTTTACTAGGATGCTAGGAAGTCTGATGAGTAACGGCAGCATAATTTCACCACGCAATAAAAAAATGTATAAGGTCATTCAGTCAAAATACTTTTTTTCTCCGAATTGCGAGTTTACATCTCACAGTTCTGACTTTTTTTATCTTGCAGAATTCTTTGTTTGCAATTTTGTATCTCGCAGTTGCGGGTTTAAATCTCTCAATTCAGATTTTTTTTCCTCAGATTTGTGAGTTTTTTATTTTGCAGCTTTGAGTTTGCATCTTGCAATTCAGACTTTTGTGCAGTCATGTGTCTAAATTTTTCTCACATTGTTTCTGTATGATTTGACCAGTTTATTATCAGAAACGGATAACATGGGGTTGTATGAGGAGTTGTGTGGTCCGTTGTCGTATGTGATGCTGGAAGTAGAACTGAATCACAACCACACGGCAACATGCTGATGTCAGTCAAAGCTGAAATGCCAGAAATACACTCAGGCCATGAACACATCTCTGAACACTGAGAGCCAGAGAACTTCGGAGGAATGGAGGTCGGAGGTCACAGTTGAGAGAGATGAATTTTACTGTACTGAAGATGAATAGAGAAAGAGAACAGAAATATCTGGCCCTGAACTTCAGCAACAATGAGAGCTCTATAAGATCGAGAGAGGGAGAAGCCTGGTTTAAATGAGTCCTTGTGACCCTGATAAACACGACGTGTGTCTTCACTGTTAACCAGGAACGCTCACTTCACTCCTAAAGCTTGTGTAGAATTCACTGATTTCAAGGGAGAGTTAAACTAAAAATTTTAAATTCTATTTACTCACCCTCATATTGTGCCATGTGAATCTTTTACCTATGATCGTTTTTGATTATATGGACTTTCAACTCAAATTTTGCTTTCCATAAAAAAAATCATTTAGAAAAACCAAAGACTATACACAGTGAATGACCTCATCAAGCCCGCACAGATGTGACTGTAGAAGGTTTAGTCTTAATATAGGTCATGTGAGTTTACACAGGTGAAGTCGACACAGGTGTGGTGGTTTTTCAGGTAAGATCACACCCTGCAGCACTGAGAGACTCTTTATAAAGACTCCACCACACAAACCCTAGATCCTGACAGAACAACAGTGTTTTACTTCAAGCCACTGAGCTCCACTTCACATAAAGTCAGAAGTCATAAGGAATGATAAATCATAATGTTTATTTCGAATGGCATACTGATTCATTTGAAAAGAAACTGTGCAATATGTTTGAACGCCTTGCATTCATTCATTTACTTGACTTTTAATTTGACCAGACTGACATCAGAGATGTTAAAAATGTGGAACACCTATATAAAAATAAATACTTTTGACATGAGGTCATGTGACTATTTTTAAAACTTAGTATGCAGAATTGAGTGTATACTACACAGTATGCAGTGAGGTGTCAGTGTAACACTGGTGTGTGTGTGTGTGTGTGTGTGTGTGTGTGTCGGGGGGTGTTTAGGCCACGTTTGTGAGCTGATCTGAGAATTAGCAGTTTCCCATTTCCCATCCATAACTAAAGGACACAGGACATTCAGTTCCACCAAACATTTCTCACTATGAGCTCAATCTTTCGCTTCTCAATACCTTAAATATTTTTCTCGTTAAATCAGAAGCTGAGGGAGAAGGAAATAAAAATGATTGTGTCTCAAGCAGGTTTGGGCAAGTTGGTGCTCAATCATGCTCAGCGTGGTAATGGGAACGATCAATGCGGTGTTTCGTACAAAAATAATCAATAAAAAGCTATTCAAGAACTAAAAGGGACAGTTCACCTAATCCTAAATCATCTACTCACCCTCAAGTTTGATGTTCTTTCTTTCATTAAACAATGACTCTATGTTCACACTGCTCTTTTCAATACAATAAAAGGCAGTCGGACACCACATGCATTTATATAAATATACACTTACTCATAAATTCAATCATTAAAAATATGAATGTGTAAATAAATGTAACTAAATATAATAAATACACTATATTAAAATATTAATGCTCTTTTCCACACAATAAAAGTGGATGGGTTGTCAATCACAAATATGTATATACATTCGTTAATATATACAATTTAATTTGCATATACATTTATATTATAAAATAAACATGTAAATGAATCTTTTTAAAATACATTTTAAATGAATTCAAAATAATTTAAATAAATCTATTAAATCTATTATATACTAATATATTAAAGCTCTTTTCCATACAATGAAATAGGCTCTTGAACATACTTATAGTAAATGTATTTTTAAATAAATGTATTATAAGTGTATAAATAAACGTAACTATATATACATATATATACTATATATACATGTGTATATACACACACACACACACACACACACACACACACACACACACACACACATACATATATATATATATATATATATATATATATATATATAAATATATATATATAAATAAACGCGCACTGGCGCCTCCTGCTGGCGAAAAGTGGCACCTCTGATAAAATGTGTGTATGTGTGTGTGTATATATATATATATATATATATATATATATATATATATATATATATATATATATATATATATATATAATATTTGTATATATATATATATATATATATATAATATTTGTATATATATATATATATGTGATTAATGCGTTGTTATCATCAATGATCTATAATAAAGAATTTTTATTTATATTTTCTTGTTTTTCAGCTCTTCAGGTTGGAGATTCTCTTCAATGGAAGGAAGCACTTTGTTTTGCGGAGACATCATGAATTTCAGACACTTCACCGGAAGCTGAGGAAAGTTCTGCACGCTCCCGATTTCCCCAGTAAGAGAAATCAGCACCTGAGAACCAAACCACTGGAGCAAAGACGGCTGGAACTCGAGGACTACATACAGGTAAATATAGTTATCTTATGTTATTATATTATGCTGCTGTTTTATTATTTAAATATTTATATATTTTATTGTTTGATGCTATGTATTTCTTATGCCCATTTTATGATGTTGTTCATATTTTGAATTATGATTATTTTTTGTTGTCTTTTTAATATTAAAAGATTTAGCTTTAATTTTTATTTTTCAGTTGTAGTCGTTTTACTTGCCAAAGCAGTATTTCTCACTTTTGAAGTTTATTATTTAAATTACCAAAATACAGTTTTAATAGTTTTTCTTAGACATAACAACACTGGTATAATAGTTTATTAAGCATATGTACAACACAACAATATCTTTTAAATAATGCTCATTTGACACAATAGTGGATTATATGTATTGCACACATTCAGGTTGTAAAAAGCACATTTTGGTTAAAGTTTACCTTTTATGTGACATATGTTCTAAAAGGGCAAATGTGTTTGGAAATCAAAATATACAATATACCAAAAAAGAATAAAATTCACATAAGCACAGTCTATACAACATACTGCAAAAATAAATAATAGTAATATATGCTACTCATCCCTCATCAAACCCCTCAGAAATGTTACTTTTTATTTATTTGTTTATTTTTAATAAGGAAATGAATATTTTCATCCAGCATGGATGCATTAAATTGGTCAAAAAGACTTTGATTTTATTTATTTCAAATAAACGCTGTTCTATTGAACTTCCTATTCATCAAAGACTCCTGAGAAGATATTACCATTTCCACAAACAAATAAAGCAGCACAACTGTTTTCAACATTGATAATAATCAGAAATGTTTCTTGAGCAGTAAATCAGCATATTATCATGATTTCTGAAGATCATGTGACACTGAAGACTGGAGGAATGATGCTGAACATTCAGCTGCGCCTCACAGGAATAAATTACATTATAATTTTGAACTGCAGGGTATATAAAGTATCATAATATACTAAAAAGATTGTAATGCATCAACATTGTAACATAATAGTTTTGTTCACTGGCTGCCGATTACAGGTGATTCTGTATCAAAATGATGTTGTTCCTCAAGAGCTCCTGGACTTCCTCCAGGTCAAACATTTTCATTCGGCGAGCAAGACCTGCAGCTCTGAGTATGTATTTACAGCAGATCACTTCACTGGAATATTCAGTTATCCTGTTAGCATTCCATATTTAGGCAACTTTTACAGCAATGCTAAAGTGTTCAAGTAGTAACAAGAAGTAAACTAATAATTCTATTAACTCTGCTTTCTGTTTCATCATTCCTAATTGTCTATATTTCAGTCAAAACCAGTCAGATGAGTGTCAAGGGCAGGGATACAGGTATGTTCATCCTCATTTCTTTAATAAACTCATCCCTCGTTTGGAATCAGATTTCGATCAATTGATTCTAAAACACCTAAAATAGAATAATTTTTTATAGTCTCAATAAAAAATGTTTACTAAACTTGGGCTATTGTTGTTTACTTAGAATATATATATATTTTTTTGTTCGCGACTCGGTTGATTCATATCGGCACTTCGGAGCCTGTTCGCGACTCGGTTGATTCAGATCGGCACTTCGGAGCATGTTCGCGACTCGGTTGATTCAGATCGGCACTTCGGAGCATGTTCGCGACTCGGTTGATTCAGATCGGCACTTCGGAGCCTGTTCGCGACTCGGTTGATTCAGATCGGCAATTCGGAGCATGTTCGCGACTCGGTTGATTCAGATCGGCACTTCGGAGCATGTTCGCGACTCGGTTGATTCAGATCGGGACTTCGGAGCCTGTTCGCGACTCGGTTGATTCAGATCGGCACTTCGGAGCCTGTTCGCGACTCGGTTGATTCAGATCGGCACTTCGGAGCCTGTTCGCGACTCGGTTGATTCAGATCGGCACTTCGGAGCATGTTTGATATTTTTTTAAATTCAGATCTGGACATCGAAGCAGGAAGTGTTTATCAAACAGTTAATTGGTGATAAATGAATATTTGTACTTGAGGCTTTTTTTTTTAACCTGTCGATTTAGCATGTACATGGACCCACACACAAAGGTGGACACACTCTAGACGGGTGTTCCAGGTAGGGTGACCCCCCGTCCCGCGTAGCGCGTGCGAGCGCGCGCACAGCGTTTGAGCCCAATACATGCCTCCCACAAATTGAGACTGTGTCACGCATAATCAATGCTTGCTCAAAAAAAGTTGGTCGCTATATCTGGAGTCACCAACCCGTCGATCGCGGTCGACAAGTCGATCTTGGAAGCATTTTAAGTCGATCGCGAAGATTTTTCAAAATCTGAGAAAAAAAGGTGCCTCCGCTGACTGCGCGCGCACCTCCCGAAACAGACGAGACATTTATACTTGACACAACTGTTTTAGACTGAAAACCAGACCATGCAACTGATTTAGACGCGGATGCCGGTGTGATGAGATGTACTAATATCCGTCTGCTCGGGAATGATTGTTTTAGGCCTGTAATTGATTGATTATTGAGGTAATAGGGATGGCACGGTTCGCTGAAATAAAAAAACCAAACCGTTCGGTTCACTACACACGCTTCGGCACGCGCTTCAACTTAAATCTGACAAAGCATCTGCAATATCATCTGTAATATGTCTTGCTATAAATGGCACGTAAAAAAAACAGGGTTCAGCTAATAAATGTTTCTGTTGATGCATGCGCATTATGGCTTCCCAGACATTACAAAAACATGAAAAAAAAGATCTATATTGAGCAACTACAATTCATTTTAATCCTATAATTATGTATTATAATTTATTTAAAGTGAATAAATTGTAATGAAAAATAAACAAAATTCACACTAGGAGTATGGTTGGACGGAAGCAGTGTGACAAAAATACTATCCCATAATTTTTCACAGTAATCTGACAATAAATGTGGCACACCCAGATTTTCATATGCACACCCAGAGTCTCTTTTCTGGCTACACTACTGTTCTAAACATTGTCTTCCTGTAGATTCCAGTTATTCCATCAGCGAGTTGTTGGTTTCTCGGCTGACCCTTACCAGCTTGAGTCCAGATCAGGTAAAGCTGTTCGATTTCTGTGATTGTGTCCTTTCAGAAATGTGTTGTTTACATCCAAGAGAAACAGTCTGTTGTGGTCATATCCCCCCCAGGTCTCCCTGATATCGTGGCGGCCGGCGTCCTGCAGGGTTTTTACCCCAGAGACGTCAAAGTGAGTTTCAAAAAGAGCTGTGCTAAACCCAGAGGCCTCACCCGTGCACCAGAGCTGCCCGTGCATCCCAGAATCCCCAATATTACCATACACAGAAGTAATATCAGCTCACTGCCAGAGTCACCGAGAAGATGAGTGTTGTCCAGCAACTCCATCTGCTTTAAACGTGCCTTTGCATGTTTAGAAAAAATCTTTCATGTTTAGGCGTGTCATATTTTATTGTGTGTCTCGGTTATTTTCATTTCAAAAGCAAAAAAAATAGTCTAATAAAGAACTGTGCTGACTGTATTATTGTGCACAAAATAGATTTAAATCTAAAGTGCATCTGCAATTATACAGCGTTTCAATACGTTGTACTAAATTAAATTTATGATATTTTTAAAAAGATATTAAAATCTAGTTTTTGTGCATAATTTTAATTGCATAATAGATTTAAATGTAAATGTTTTAAGAGCATATGCATGTTATGTCATTGCAGTATGCTGTATTTTAGTTTTTCCCCACATTGTATTAAAATGTAGTTTTGTTTAATTTAAATTTTCATAATTATGCATATATTTTGTCTTTTAAAATTCAATGTAAAATATAAACTTCATGAAAATCACATTCCGGGTTTGCTTACCTGTGCCAAGACATTTGTCTGTATTATCAAAAACTTTAACACTTTAATTAAAATTATTTCTATGACATAAAGAGCGTGTCTGATTTGTTCATGGTCAAGAAAAACACAAAACAAAAAGGCATTTATTTAAGCAAGAAAAAACACAATTAAGAAAACCTGGATCCTTTATTGAAGATTAGTTTACAAAAGCAGGTTGAAGTGGGTCAGGAATCTGACCGTGTGGAATGCCGGTTTGAACTGGACCCAGGATGTGCCTCTCTGTGGATCAGGACTGGTGTGTGTCGGACCCGCAAGGGGGCGGAGCTACAATGAGCACACACACACACACACTCTCTTTCCACTAGAACTCCAGTGGCACCAAATCCAATCCCCTAAACCCAGAGTCCTGTTGTTCCCCCACACTTAAATTACTCTTTAGCCACTGCAAAAGGCTTTTCCACCTCGATCTTGCCAGAGTCGTGGATAATGACGTCCTTGAGGGGCTTATCTCGCCCATCTGTCTGTGTGCTCTCAATCTTTTTCACCACATCCTTCAAGACAGAAGGAAAAGCCACAAATTTAGCACAACCACTGGAGTAAATGCACTTCTATGGGTATGGAAGAACGGTGGAGATACTCACCATGCCTTCTAGGATTTTGCCGAACACAACATGTTTGCCGTCCAGCCATGGCGTTTGGACAGTGGTGATGAAGAACTGGGAGCCGTTGGTGTCTTTGCCGGCATTGGCCATGCTGAGCCAACCAGGACCATAATGCTTCAGCTTGAAGTTCTCATCAGGGAAACGGTCTCCATAGATGCTTTTACCTACATCAAGAGATCTTTTAATAACCCTTGAACTAATAAACTGTTTTGTTTGGCATCTGAGACCTCAAAAAAATAACTTGAGTCACAGGTTGATGATCTTAATGAGTTCTGATTTTATGTGAAAATTAAAATAATAATAAAACGTGATACCTCCGGTTCCGTCTCCTCTAGTGAAATCTCCTCCCTGGATCATGAAGTCTTTAATCACACGGTGGAACTTGCTGCTCTTGTAACCAAATCCTTTCTGGAAATCAGAATTGCATTCATTTAGACTCACTTTACTATGAATCATGAATCCTGACCAGCGATGGATTGAAACTCACCTCGCCAGTGGCCAGCTGGAGGAAATTTTCTGTCGTTTTAGGGACAGTTTTTCCAAAGAGTCCAATGACAATCCGTCCTACATCCTCATCGCCGATCCTGATGTCAAAGTACACCTGTGAAAGCATATTCATATTCAGAGTCACACCTGAACATCAAACATCAGTTCATCATGGTGAGTCCACAAGTGGCTATAAAACACAGATTTATCAATAGACTTCATTAAACAATATTTTGCTGAATGTGTTGTTGTGCTGGCACCTTGCACTTGGTTTAGGACTGTCAAGGATAAATATTAATGACATAAAACCACCCATAGGTGGCATAAAGTCCCGGTTTTAATAAATGATTTATTGAACCATTCAAATCAAGCGATTCGTTCGATTCAAGCAATGAAAGAAAAAATACCCAAGTTTTTATATTCATTGCACAACCAATAGTCCTAAAAGTACATTGCTTGTGCAATGAATAAAAAAAAAACTCATACATGGGTATTTTTTCTTTCATTGCTTGAAATATGAGGGCATTCTAACTGTATTCTAACAGGCTTCATCGTGCATTGAAGGCGTGTTGTCAATATCTTTTTGATATTTTTAACTTTAAAAGTTGCGAACCATTTTGCACGAAAAATAAGGATAACTTCGTGAATTATCACATAGATAATTTTAACATTTAATTTGCACGATACATTTTACATAAAACTCAACATTATTCATCTAAATGGGATGGTGGTTTCACAGGGGGATGTTTTTTGTCTTTTTTTTCACCAGCATCTCCCCACAATTCGAGCCCTTGTCACAGGCCTTATTATAATAGTGTATTTTGCACAAAACCAATTAAAGTCAGTAAATGCAAATGGATAAAAAAATAACCAAAACATACAGATGGTTTTCAAGCAAAAATAAATAGTTTACGCAAATCTGGCTCGCTGAATGTAAGTATAAACGTAACATTAGATAGAACTGATCTCTTCTGTTTGCGATAGGCCAGATACGGGTTTGCAGTGAATGCAGCGGAGCGCAGCGCAGGGTTTTTGTACCTTGGCCGTGACTTTGGGTCCCTTTTTCTTTTCATCCGCCTCCGATCCGCTCGGGAAAAGCAGGAAAATCACCGAGCCAACGATCAATGTGACAGCCAACAAAAACTTCATCCTCCTCTCACAGATCCGCACCATGAACAACCCGAAAAAATGAGTGTGTGGCAATGACTGTGTTTTAGGGATTCTGCGGCATCCGGGGAGGAGATTTGAGCTGCGCCCGGAATTCACGCTCAACCCCGGGGCGAGAGTTGAGCCCTAGAGCTGATCCAGGAACAGTTAAGTACATCTACTCGATGTAGGAACATTCGACGCTGTGCGCACTGCGCACGACCAACTGATCTGAGAACAGGCGCTGGAAGAGCACTCCGCTCTATTTGACGTATCCCGACTCATCAGACGCTGATTGGACGAAATTTTGTCTGTCAAGGAGCGAAGAGCCAATCAGGAATTGAAACGCGTAAAGAATGGACGGAGCCACAGCGGCTTCTCGAGATGCATCAATATTAAAGGCACAGGACGTTTTTTTAGTTTTTAGGCAGAACATAGCTATTTAGAACAATTAAAAACTATCAAAAACATGTCTGTTAAAAATGATTAAAACTATATCTACATTATAAAGCTGACCAGAGAGATCGTTAAAACCATTTAATAGTCACCGTTTCGTGAGTTTTAGTGTTTGCAAGGACGAACAGAAAGAGTTTCAAAACATTATTAAGTAAAGTAAGCAGAGACGGATCTACCGGGGTGGCATCCCTGCTGCCACCCACCGGCGGCGCCAGGGGGGGTCTTGGGGGGTCTCAAGACCCTGCCAAAAAATGCCTTGACCCCCCATTTGACCCCCCAGCCTCTTCCTGATTAAAAATATATATATATTCGGGATAAAGATCCAAAAATGTTTCTCTTCAAACTACGCAGAACAATAATAAATAATAATTATTTCGACATTTATTCATACACTGAACCGAGAACCGTTTCTGTCGGACGCGTCCGATTCGAGAACCGATGAGCTGATGATAACTGCGCATGCGTGATTCAGCGCGAAGCAGACTGACACAGAGTGCATCTGAACCGAACTGATTCTTTTGGTGATTGATTCTGAACTGATTCTTTGCTAATGTTATAAGCGCGGGTAAACCAAAGGCTTGAATGAAGGGCAATTATCGCCAATGACGGCATTACATCGAGCGCAAAAGAACCGGTGAACCATTTTTTTTTTCAGGTGGTTTATTTGATCGAATTGTCCGAAAGAACCGGTTCACTTGAGCACCTTCTCCTTTGCCCCTTAAGTGCCCTTTTGTCAAAGCAAAATTTCCTCAATTTTTTTTTTGTAATAACATAAACTTTTGTGAATGCCTGCCCTCGCCCAATCATAATATTAGTACAATTTATTAATAATAATTTAGCCGTAAATAAAATGACCAACATGATGACCGTTCACCTGACTACGACCTCATCCAACCGGGAAGATTCCTCATGCTGCACGCGCATTTTTTAATTGCTAGAGGATATTTTCAACATCGTGGCAGCTGGTAAGGGGTGTTTCATTCTCAGCGAAGTGATTTTGATGTTTATTTACTTATTATTATTTTACAAGAACGATGTGATGTGAGAACATGCAGATACGTTGTTTATATTGCTGTGTGTAGCCCGTAGTGTAGAAGTAACACTAGCTTGCTGTTTGAGGGAGAAAAGTTTCACAGGCATCGAGGGGTCTGGTCTTTTTTATGTTATTTGAATAAACTTTTATTATATTACAGTACTTATTTATTTTTAACACGTAAAAATAATCATCACAACACTGGTAAGGCTTATTCAGATTTTCTCATTCTCTGAATGATCATTATAAAAATAAAAACAATTCAGAAATGAATTAAAATATAATTATATTTTAAATGTGATGCAAATATTTTTTCTACAAAAGCAACAGTGTTTACAACAGCAAGACCACTTTAGCCTGTAAACTCAATAATATCTATCTGGAAATAAATGTAAAAATATCAATGTCAATAAAAATGCATAATATACCTGACATGAAAGTGCAGTGTGAAGGATATGAATAACAAATGTAGCCTGTCATTTGTTTACATTGCAAAGGTGTTTTTGTTGTTTAGTAGCAGAAATATGCAGTTATTAGCTGTGTCCACTGTATTTTTTGTTGGTTTTCATGAGACCCCCCTTGAAAAGACCAGGACCCCCCATTGCCCCCCCAATCAAAATTGTCTGGAGCCGCCACTGCTGCCACCCCGAAGCCGCTCCGAACTCCCGAACTGACTCAAATGATTCGTGATCCCGCTCTGAACTCCCGAAATAATTCAAATGATTTGCGATCCCCAAACTGATTCAAATGATTCGGGAACCCGCTTTGAACTCCCGAACTGACTCAAATGATTCGCGAACCCGCTACGAACTCTCGAATTGATTCAAATGATCCGCGAAGCCGCTCCGAACTGATTCAAATGATTCGCGATCCCCAAACTGACTCAAATGATTCGCGATCCCGCTCCGAACTCCCGAACTGACTCAAATGATTTGCAATCCCGCTCCTAACTCCCAAACTGACTCAAATGATTCGTGATCCCCATTACTGACTCAAATGATTCCCGATCCCACTACGAACTCCCAAACTGATTCAAATTATACGCGATCCCCAAACTGACTCAAATGATTCGCAATCCCGCTCCGAACTCCCGAACTGACTCAAATGATTCGCGAACCCGCTCCGAACTGTGACATATTTTCAGATATAAATGTAAATTAAAAAATAAATTAATCATTTTTGATTTTCAAATATTGCACCTGTCAAACATTCAAACAGTCTATTTTGCCGTCAATACTGTTGACGGTGTCCTTTATCAGTAGGCTTTATATTTATGCTCAACATGAAGTACAGATATTGTTGTCGTGAAGACAAGATCCTGGTTTGTCAGCAGCCTCCCTCTATGTCACCTACAGCAGCAGCAGCGCCGCGTCAGGCACGATTCAGAGATTCTGAATCCTCCTGAGACTCAAAAAATTTATTATCTATCAATAAATTAAGCTTTAATGAAAGCACAGACTTTGAGATTTTTGAATGAATAAATAAAAAGTAGAGCATTTAATCAAATCTCGATATGGACTAGTGTCTGCAATATTAAAGGGTTAGTTCACAATTATCAAATTTATGTCATTAATAACTTATACCCTCATGTTGTTCCAAACCCGTGAGAGCTCCGTTTATCCGTTTATCCGTTTACCTCCGGAACACAGTTTAAGAAATTTTAGATTTAGTCCAAGAGCTCTCAGTCCCTCCATTGAAACTGTGTGTACGGTCTACTGTCCATGTCCAGAAAGGTAAGAAAAACATCATCAAAGTAGTCCATGTGACATCAGAGGGTCCGTTAGATTTTTCTGAAGCATCGAAAATACATTTTGGTCCAAAAATAGCAAAAACTACGACTTTATTCAGCATTGTCTTCTCTTCAGTGTTTGTTGTAAGACAGTTCAAAACAAAGCAGTTTGTGATATCCGGTTCGCGAACGAATCATTCGATGTAACCGGATCTTTTTGAAACAGTTGACCAACTCAAACTGAATCGTTTTAAACGGTTCGAGTCTCCAATACGCATTAATCCACAAATGACTTAAGCTGTTAACTTGTTTAATGTCGCTGACACTCTGTCTGAGTTAAAACAAACCAGTATCCAGGAGAAATTTTACTCAAACAGTACACTGACTGAACTGCTGTGAAGAGAGAGATGAACACCGAGCCGAGCCAGATAATGACTCGTTCACGAGTCAAGAACGGGTTGCATCGGTTTTCGGATCACCAGTAGTTCTTTCTGACAGTTCGATTAAATAAACCGGTTGAAGAAAATGGTTCACTGGTTATTTAGCGCTCGATGTAATGGCGTCATTAGCGATGACTGCAAGCCTTCGGTTTACCTGGGCTCATAACATTAGCACAGAATCAGTTCAGAATCAATCACCAAAGGAATCAGTTCGGTTCAGACGCTCTGTGTGTCGGTCTGCTTCACGCTGAATCACACATGCGCAGTATCATCAGCTCCTCGGTTCTCGAATCAGACACATCTGACAGAAACGGTTCTTGACGCGTGAACGAGTCGTTATCTGGCTCGGCTCGGTGTTCATCTTCAGTTCTCTCTTCACATCAGTTCAGTCAGTGTACTGTTTGAGTAAATTAATTACCCCAGGATATTGGTTTGTTTTAACTCAGAGCGAGTGTCAGCCACATTAAACATGTTAACAGCTTAAGTCATTCAGTTCTATTTGGTCAACTGTTTCAAAAAGATCCGGTTACATCGAATGATTCGTTCGCGAACCGGATATCACAAACTGCTTTGTTTTGAACTGTCTTACAACAGACACTGAAGAGAAGACAATGCTGAATAAAGTCAAAGTTTTTGCTATTTTTGGACCAAAGTGTATTTTCGATGCTTATAGAAATTCTAACTGACCCTCTGATGTCACATGGACTACTTTGATTATGTTTTTCTTACCTTTCTGGACATGGACAGTATACCGTACACACAGTTTCAAAACTATCGTCATTCATTCGTATACACAGGCTGACAGAAACGGCAATGTCTTTACGACAACCAGTCAAAATTTAATTTCAGTATAGCTTTGAAAAAATTCAAACAGAAATATAGTACTATTGCACAGTAGAGTATGCTATACTTCAGGTAGGCCTATTAGCCAATAATAATGGTTAATTAAAAAACACAGAAACTCTGGTTACAACCCACCAAAATAAAAGATTGGTCTAACTCAAAGAAATTATGTAAAAAAATTTAAAGGAATATCACACAAGTTTTCATAGAAGTTTTAATTTAAGCTTGCCAAAACAATAACACCATATTTTTCAAAAACAATTTCTAAAAGTACATTTGTATTTGGGCCTGTAATGCTTATTTATTTATTATGCATAATATATTATTGTCAGCAAATAAAACCTATGCTTCAGGGACCATATTCATATTACATCTAAGGCTAAATAGCTCTTGACTGGTTGAGTTAGATGGTGATTAACACCAATCAGTAGAAAATCAGTTGAGTCTCCCCAGCTGGAAATGTCATTGGCTGTTAAAGTCTTGTGTTTCTTTTAATAAATTGACATATTGATAACACTGAACCTTTTATAATGCTCTTAATGACATGTCGATGTATACTGTATGCATTAGTGAGTGTGGTGGTACTTATGGGGTATGGTCACTTATTCCTTATATGAACTGTTTCAAATGTAAGACATTGATTGCATGAGATTAAGTTTGTAAATGATAGCCTGTGTCCTTTTGTAGTGTGCACATATGTTTATCATCAAACTGTGATAACTGTGACTAAATTCAGTACATATACGTCCGCCATATGTTGCCACCCCTCAAAAATTCCATTAATATTTTTCTAGATCCGCCCCTGAAAGTAAGTATATAAGTAATGACATTTTGCTTGCTGAAACATTTGACTTTAGATATAACAGCTATGACAGCTTTCTGTGTACAGCGAATCACCTTTTTCTATGTAAGCATACTGTGCAAAACAGCTCCTGGAGGGCCAGTGACCGCCATCCCTAAAGAAAACACACCTGAATGAGCTAAACAAGGTCTTCAGACTCATTAGAAACTATCAGGAAACTATGCTGGAGCTTAAATCTGCAGCACAGTTGCCCTCCAGGACAGGACTTTGACGTGGTTTAAAGGCATAGTTTACCCCATAATGATGGTTGTGTCATCATTTACTCACACTCATGTAAATCCAAACCTGTACAGTGGCATGCAAAAGTTTGGGAAACCCTTGCAGAATCTGTGGTGAAAACTTTTGAACACGATGAAGATGTCCAATTTTTTCTTATATTGTTGAAATATAAAATATTTTTTTCCATTTAGTTCTTGTATGTTTCCCGGAACACAAATTAAGTACAGTTTACCTTGATATTCAAATTCCAAAAGTTTTCACCCCCCAGCTCTTAATGCATCTTGTTTCCTTCTGGAGCATCAGTGAATGTTTCAACCTTTTAGATAGTTGTGTTTGAGTCCCTCAATAGTCCTCAGTGTAAAAAAAATGGATCTCAAAATCATACAGTCACTGCTGGAAAGGGTTAAAATATGCAAAGATTCTGGAAAACTGAAGAATCTGCAGAACCTGAAAGATTTTTCTGAAGAACGCTGCTCAGTTTAACTGTTCAGAACAAACAAGGGACTCATGCACAACCATCACAAAACAGAAAGACAGTCGTGGATCATCCAGGTAACCGCACAAATTTATTAAGAACCAAGGGTTCCCAAACTTTTGAGTGGGCTTATTTAATAATTTCAGCATTTTTTTTTTTTTTTTTTTTTTTGTCTTGTGGACTATATGCAAACATCTTTTATGTAAAATATCTTACTCAGGACAGTACAAAAAAATAAAATAAAATAAACATGCATTTAGTATGATCTCTCTTTTTTTATTTATTTTTTATTATTCACAGATTCTGCAAGGGGTTCCTAAACTTCCGCATGCCACTGTACGACTTTCTTCTGTGGAAAACAACAGAAAATGTTTTGAATAATGTTGACTAATTCCTTAATTACTTTTCTAATTTTTCATCTGTGACAATGAAATCCAATCTTACTTTCATGAATGCTTTTGGAGAATTGCTTACTCTTGATTTCAACAGAACAAACCAACGTTTCTTAATAGAACAATACTGAAAAATATATAAATCATAATTTTGCTTGACTAACTGACTGTTTAAAAAATATTCGGTGATGCATCTGAGCAAACAGACACATCTGAAACATTTACAAACAACAAATACGAATCATTGAATTAATTAAGTATATAAATGATGAGTGATAAGGGTACATTTGAACATTTGAATTACAATACAGCGACCTGTAATTCATGAATAACGAGTGAATCTGTAGTTTCAATAAAACTGAGTTATATTTAACTTACTGTATGCACACACTGGATCAAACTACTGTAAGTTACTAGATTAACGTTAGTCCTTGCATGTAATTTCTGTGTCAAATCATGCCTTTTTCTATGACTACTGTTATTAGAGCTATACTAGATAATAATGCTATGATTCAGATATCGTCAAATAAACACACTGCAAACACCACAACACAATTTGTGTTCGGTAATTAATACTCGTATTACCAAGGTATTTTATAAAACGTCGATAAAAGCTTATTTAAAAGTGAAGTTTAAAAGTGAATGAATATTTCCGTTTTACTTTAAGATGAGGTATAATTTTTCAATTTGTTCAAAAACAAACAACGTTATAATATAAAAATAACGTACTCACCCTTGTTTTAGGCACATCGCTTCGGTAAAGTCGCTTTTTAAAAAAAATAAAAAATAAATAAAGTTAATTCGAGTCATTAACGGTATGTTTCCCTAAACCTCGCGCGACACCCGATATCTGGCTGGCTTTACATTTTACGTAAGGATGTACTTGCGGGTGAACCAAGTTCATATTTAAAATATTAACAATAAAAAACTCCTGACACTTTTGAAAATGGTATTGGTATTAATTTTAAAACAAAACAACTACAAAACAGAGCGGAAATGCGCACTGTTCTAAAAAAAAATAAAAATAAAAAATAAAAAATAGAATAACGCGTAAGCGCGAGCAGCTCGAGTGTGACGTCACATCGCTCCCGCTATATAAAGCCCTGCTCAAGCGTTTTCGGCAGATGCGGATCTGGTTGAGTTAGTGTTAGGAAGCAGCGACTGATTCCACTGACTAAAACTCTTTAGATTTACGCTTTACACACAGTATTTTTAGACTATTCTCAGTGTACACACATTGTGTCCATAATTATCAATTTAACCTAATATTTAAATTAAAATTAATCTTATATAATTTTTGTTGAAATATTAATCAATGTCTACAACAACTGAGCGCAGTGGCTCTGAGAGCGTGCCTGTCGCGCGAGCGGCCTGGGCTTCGAAAGCATCGAGCTTCGAAAGAATCGATATGAGCAAAGAAAAGAATGACAACAGCCCAGCAGGTGGGATGGAAATCAACAGCCGTCATTTCTGTTGTGTTATTTAGCTTCTCTCGGTCTGACCTCAGTGTTTGACCTCTTTGACTAGAACATCAAGCTTTGCAGCAATATGAATTTAGATACAGCAATACTTGCATTCATTAATATTGAGTCTGTTTCCATGATCTACTGAACTGTCATTGACAGTCTGTCAAAAAATTTGTTAGAAATGGAATATGTTTCTGATCTGCAGTCAGAGTTAGTGTTAGTCTCTAATAGTTAGATCTTCTTTATTCCAGACAAAGGGAAGAAGGGGAAAGCGGTACATGTCTTCTTCCATAAGCTGTGCGCGTCTGTGAAGCGTCCAGACAGAGTGCTGCGTCTCCCAGCACAGACGGATGCTCATCTGGACGACCCTGAGGTGATGGCTGTCCCGGGTCCTTCAACCATTCCTGATCTGCTGTGTCTGCCGGGTCAGGTGTGTGCAGATCCGGAGCACTCCTCTGGGATCAGAGAGCCAAAGCTTCATCCAGATCCATTTGCTCTCAGTCTCTGTCACAGTAAGTCATTATCACTTTAGTTCAATAATAACGGTAGTGTTTCTATGTTTAATTGCTGGTTGACATGTAAAGTTAGAGATGTTTCTAATGGGTCGCTCTTCATTGGTTTTAGAAGAAGCTAAGAAAGGAAGGAAGAGGAAAGCGGTCCGTGCCTTCTTCCGGAGAGCATGCAAGGCTGTGAAGCAGCTCTTCTCTTGCTGCGACTCGGAAAGAGTCCAGCCTCCTAAAGCAGAGCCGGATCTGGACCCATCCCAGCTCGTTCTGCCAGAGCAGGACCAGGACTCTGCAGACCTCCAGTCATCTCCTGAGGAAGAAGGTCCCTCTGAGATCCAGGCCCAGGATGAAGATCTGTCCGGTCCAGAGTCGGGTTCAGAGTCCGGTCCAGTGACTGGTTCATGGTCGATCGTGTCAGAAACGGGTTCAGTGTCAATCGTGTCAGAAATGGACACAGTGTTGCCTGATCCGGAAATCGAGCTAGCTCAAGGCGAGTCATTTCTGCTTTGTGTTATTATCCTATATATTGTTATATTGATCTGCAGTGCATTTGAACTAAAGAAAGTCTTCAAGACTCTTGATGGTCCTTCAGCTCTGCTTGCAGTCTCAACAAGTCCCTCTTGTGTTTCTGTGTGTTTTTCAGGATCCTTTGTGTCTTTGTTCGAAGTGGGACATCTGATCGCATCAGGGAACTTCAGCAAGGTCTATGAGGGAACACACGCATTCAGCGACAAAGTGAAGGTTGCTCTGAAGTGTATCCCCAAGCGCCGAGCAGACCGCTATCTTGATGTTGTAAGTTGGCTAAACCTGAAGAATATTTGGTGGTTTTATAACCTGAAGCTGGAATAGAAGACAGCAAACTAATGTTTTTTGTGTTTGTCTCTTCTCAGCCTGGTCACTCCAAGCCTTTGCTCGCTGAAGTGGCTCTGATGCTGCGGCTGGGAGAAGCTCCATCGTGCCTCAACATCTTGGAGCTACACCAGTGGCTGGAGGACGAGAGCAGCTTCACTCTCATCTTGGAGTACCCTGAACCCTGCAGGACCTTGGAGGATTACATCTTGTTCTCCGGCCCCTTTAGTGAGGCACAAGCACACTTGTTTATGCTTCAGGTGCTTAAAGCAGTCAAACACTGCCATGAGCGTGGAGTTTATCATGGTGATATCCGCTCGAGGAACATCCTGGTGACTCTCTACAGTCTGGAGCTTAAGCTCTTCAACTTCCGCTGCGCTCGTCTTATCAACAGCGAGGGCTTTGACAGCAGCCAATACCAAGGTGAGTCTCGCTGATGATCACGTGATGTTGTGTCGTTGATGGTGAAGCGTACAGAAGCACTGAAGCTGTGTGTGTCTCTCACAGGATCAGACGCATACACCCCTCCTGAGGTCCTCGGCCTGTCCATGTTCCACGCCGCAGCAGCAGACGTCTGGGTGCTAGCTGTCCTCCTCTTCGAGATTATTCACAGATATCTGCCCTTCGAAAGCTTTGATGCCATTCTGCACGGCTACCTCAGGATGGATCCCACCTTATCCACAGGTGAACACACAAACAGCTTCACATGATAATGATGTTTAATGTTCTTGTTTGATATGTGGAGACTAACCGCGCTCTCTCTGAACTCTTCCCAGCGTGCTGTGACCTGATCTTCCACTGCTTGAGCCGTAATCCATCTCACCGGCTGACGCTCCAGCAGCTGGAAGAGCACCGCTGGATGAAAACCTAGATTGGAAGAAGGCAGGGATCCTGATCTGGATCAGACAGTGCTTTATTTATTAAAAATATTTTGAATCAAACCAGTGATAATTTAATTGCCAGTGCAGGAAGTCAAAGTGATGAACGAGTCTTTCTCATTGCACTACACTCATCACAATGAAGTGCATCCATCTGAACAGACACACGGTTTGTGGGTGTAGGAAATAGTTCTGTGCTGTTTGATTTATGATTGCCTTAAACATTACTAATGTCCATCATGAGACAAAACAAGGGCATTGATATATTTTAAGTTTAATTAATTAATTTTAAGTTTACTTTTCAGCTGAAACAGCTCAGACTTACATTTTAGTCTGGGTCCAGGCTTAAGAGTTGTCTGTGAAACTGCTTGATTTAACCCTCATGCATCCTTCAAATAGCATCCCTTTACTGGACCTTTGTGGAAAAATTTAATTACTAAGGAGGTCTAATGTGTGATCCCAATTAGTTTTTTAATTAATGTCATATCTTCGATAAAATAAAAAACGATACATTTATGCATTTTTACTTTTTACGAGTTTTGGTGACTTTTTTTAATCTCTAAAAGTACCATGTAATGTAAAATATGCCTTTTTTATTTTATATTTTATATTTACTTTGCTTGGAAAAAAAAAAACACACACAAAAAAAAAACATTTTAAGTTCAGAATCAGACAGCCCGAACTTAAAATTCTTTTTTCAGATGACTTTAGTCACATCTGATGGTATAAAACATAAAAATATTAAATAAATCAATAGCCGCTATATGGCTTTAGTACTCGATGGCTGCATATAGGCAGAAATTTTGTAACATACTTAACCACTTAAGTGTAAGATTTTATCACAAGTTAAAATTGTAGAGCTTAAAAAGATATACAAAAATGCCAAAACAAACTTGCAGACAAATCTTACCATGCTGTGAGGAAAAGACAGAATAGGACACTCATTTTCAAAAGTCAATTTCTCAAAAACAGAAAAATGGTCCCAAACAGTTAAACAAAAAGTAGCGTGTTCCAGACATGTTTTGTTTGGAAGCATCAGCAAATCTTGCAGCAGGACTTTGATCTAAATCTGAAGTATGTGTGTGTGTGGACGGTGACTTGATCGGACACCTCTTTAATAACAGCTGCAGAAGTCTCAGGCTCTTCAGAAGTCTTCCCTGAACACAGGACGAGCTCTTTATATCTGAGACATTTCTCACTGTATCTTCTGTGTTGATAGAAGGTTCATTTTTGAGGGAAGCATTAACTCATTTTACAGTTAATCCCTGTTAAATCCGAGTTTCTGCAAATCTTGCTTCACAATACCCAAATACGACACTAGATGACAGCAAAGCCTGTTTAAGTGAATGAGGTTACATCTGGAACAGCACACCATCGTACTGTCTACTATAGCTGTATCTTGAGTATACAGTTTAAATATTGCGGAAATTGTGCCGATTATTTAGAATTAAATTAAATGTGTAGTATACAACTATAGCATAATATAGTGGTTACTGTATCCCTCAATGCAACCCCATCTACACTGAAAAAACTAACATGTAGAATTTACTTAATAAAATCCTCGTAACAATTTGCACTAACACTTTTTAAGTAAAATTTACTGCTTCAATTTTAAGTAAAATACACTTACCAAAATCAAGTAAAATCTATGTATTAATTGACTTGACATTTGTTAAAATATTAAGTAAATATTACTAAATTATATTTAATGTAGGATTTATATTTATTCTAAGCATTTAGATAAAGTCTATATATTTTTTTTAAATACAAACACACAGATGAGCTTAAAATATTAAGTAAATTTTATTTACTGTTATAAGGTAGGTTTTATTTAATATTTCAATTAATTTATTAAATGTATGTAATTAAATATTACTAAAAAATATAGTAATTTTGTCTGCATTTTAATAAACCACACAGCATAGATGCAATAAACATTTATTTTGTTTCAACATTAAACAATGACTCAGTCAAAATGTAACCTTTTGAAGTTACATAAAGCAAAACCTAAGTTTTAAATAACAACTGTTTCCTTAGGGATTTGAGTCCTGAAAACAATTTAATTTGTCAAGATCATAAAGTGTTTTAACCCCAAGAGGTATACAAAAACATGGGATGAGGTTTAAACCTCATGGATATAATGCATGGATACAACATTACTATTTCAATAAAAGTAACAATCCTCTCAAACAGTGCAGTTTCAACATTCAACATAGCACTCTGTACTTGTGCTCTAAACATTACAGCATTAAATGCATAAAAACATTTTGTTTAACAGTTAAAGATGTCAATATTTCTATATAAAACAATTTTGCTAAATAATGTCAAAAATAATTTCTTAAAAGAGACTGCATCCTACTGATAATGAGTAGTGCTTTTACGAATTCTGTTAAATTTTAAAAAAGTGAATCAAGGTTGAGGGCATAAATGAGTCCCATAAGCAGGGCACAAGCTTTAGCAGTATTTTGGCATCCCGGCAATATCTCCTTGCCTTCAAGAATAATGGATACATCCACTGGATCCTTTCCATCAGCTCCATGTACAACCAGAATCTTGAGGGTGTGTTGCGCTGTGTCACTGTGGTTGTCCTCCTGCACAATTTAGACAAACTAAATAAACTGAATTTTACTGAAAAAGCTACACTAAAGTAATACAGTATATATTACGCTAAACTGAGTCAAGCCTATTTTACAGCGAGCCAGGTTTAGTAAAACATTAGTCAAACATAACATAAGAGCCACTACAGCCAAATAATGTTACCCTGAGCCATAAATTTACTACTGGACTGTGGCTCTTTTGGTCTTAAAGGGCAACACTCCTGCAGAGTTTGTCTCCAACCCAAATCAAACACGCCTAATTCTGCTCATTAATATTCTACTAGACGGACTAAAAACTTTTAGGCAAGTGCGTTGAGGCCAGTTAGAGCTAAATTCTGCACAACAGTGACCCCCCAGAACAGAATTTGGACACCTCTGCTTTAAGATTAACCTGTACATAAGGGGTGTGAACCCCGGTCCTGGAGTCAATGTCCTGCAGAGTTTAGCCCCAACCAGCTCCAACAAACATACTTTGAAGTCTCTAGTAGACCTGGATTTCCTGGATCAGTTGTATTTGATTAAAGAAACACTCCACATTTTTTGGAAATAGGCTCATTCTCCAACTCCCCAAAAGTTAAAAAAGTTGAGTCTTATCGTTTTTGAATCCAATCAGCCGACCTCTGGGTCTGTTGATAGCACTTTTTAGCATAGCTTAATATAGATCATTGAATCCGATTAGACCAGAAGCATCTCGCTCAATTTAAAACGTGACTCTTCTGTAGTTACATCGTGTACTAAGACCGGCGGAAAATGAAAAGTTCAGATTTTCTAGGCCAAAATGACTAGGATCTATACTCTCATTCCGGCGTAATAATCAAGGAACTGTTCAGCTGTAACATGAACGCAGCAGGTACAATGATATCATGCAGCACCTGAAACCAGCCAGACCCTCTTCCTTGCACAGGGAGCATGTCTTGCTAGCTGGGAACTATTTCCACAGTTGCTTTCATTTATCAATGCGCCTGCTATGTTCACGTTACAGCTGAACAGTTCCTTGATTATTACGCCGGAATGGGAGTATAGTTCCTAATCATATCGGTCTAGAAAATCACAGCTTTTCATTTTCCGCTGGTCTTAGTAAACTATATAACTACAGAAGAGTCAAGTTTTAAATTGGAAAAATATCAAAACTCTTTGGTCATTTCTGAGCAAGATGTTTCTGGTTTAATCGGATTTAATGATCTATGCTAAGCTATGCTAAAAGTGCTAGCGCCAGACCTAAATGGATTTGAAAATGGGAAAACTCAACTGTTTAACTCTGGGGGAGTTGGAGAATGAGAATGTTCCTTCAAGGTTGGATCTAATCTCAGCAGGACACAGGCTGTCCAGGAGCATATCCCACCCCTGGTGTACGTTACGGTAATACAATTGTAACATTTTTAACATGACATTGAACAAAAAATGCTTTACCTGGCAATCTTCAAACAGTTCCTCTTCTTTCTCGCCAATGTACAGTATGAGGCTCTGGATAACAGCTTCATGCCTCATCTCAAAGTTTTGGTTCTGTGAATAGATAATTATTTTCAACACATAACCAATATCCATAGAAAACAAACTACCAAGTGATAATACAATGGCATACACATGCAAAGAGCAGTGATTTGAAAGAAGACTACAAGAGAAAAGCCTGGAAAGATGGAGTCTGTCTGGTGGTTGCTTTTGTAGTCTGTTAAGCTTTTTTTCAAAATATTAACTTTGTTGCCATTCTTTGTCGTTTAAACTGCTAAATATATCTACACTACATATATTACAGGTCGCCGGGATTTTGCCAAGTAAGACATGTTCCTGGATCAACATCTTTTGTTGATCCTGGATCAACATTATGTCCAAAAATATAGACTTAACCCTATCTCTACCCCTAAACCTACCCATAATTTATTCCTAAAATCAGTGGGAAATGATACCTGATTTACAAGGATGTAGAAGTTTCTAACCCTGATCATAAGGCTAAAACAAATATTTCCTGAAAAGTTATATCTCAATTCTGATTGGTTGATTGGAATGTTGTGGTTGATTAGAATGTTGTTCCAGGATCAACAAGGATGTTGATTCAGGAACATGTTGTACTTGGTGAAATCACACTCACCTATATTACACATTATGTAGCAATTAAGATATGTCTGGATATTTCACATCACTAGGTTTAAATCTTAGACTTAAACAGTGTTTTCAGTGTTTACACATCTAAAGGTAATTGGTGCCAACATTTAAAGTTGCCTTTAACTGTTTCGCTCTCTTATCTTTAGGTTTAACCCAAGGTTTCTGATCTAGTCAGTCTGATCAAGTCTGGATCTAGGCCCAATTTTTGACTGCTGATGATATTTTGCAGACAGCCTTTAGAAGACCTAATAAATGACCTCTACAATCATTTACCACCTCATCTGTGCTGTGTAAAGTACTATATAAATAAAAGTGGTTAAAACTGACTATTGAGTGAGGACTGATACTGTATGAGTGTGTAGTGTGTGAGAAACAGATCACATTCCTCAAAAGAGTGAACAAGCACAATTTTTAACAAACACACCTGACTCAGTATGTCCATGTACGGCCTCAGCTTGGTGCCCACAACACCTCCCTTGAGCTTCATTAGGGTAATCATTTTTGGCGTGTAGGCGTCAAGCCTGTTCATGAAGCTCTGTTCCAAGGAAATTGTAGTTAGTCTCCAAAATTCTTCTTGTATCTGAAATGACAAGAGATCGATATTTAAATAATACTTTTAAATTGTTTCTGGCCAAACAAGAGGGCTTAATAAAGGGAATACATTTACATACCTCAGCTTCACAAAATAAGGCAGGCCATCTCTCCTTGAAGTCTTCAGCAGCTGGACTACCACTCACAACCTCCAGCCTTCGATAGGAGAATGTTTTTGCCATTTTTTCTTTTATCACTTTATGGTTGTTCTTTTTTTTTTTACCTCTTCGAGAAGCTCCTGCCTCACCATTTCAAGGCTATCAACATTTTCTCCATTTGGATGTGGAGGTAGGAAGTTGACTTCCGCTCTCTTTGAGACATAAGATAAAAATTTACTGTTTATCTTTGATGACACACCAGGGTTGAAAACCATGCGTCTGAGAGATTTCCTAAATGCAGTCAAGCTGTAAATGAACAAACACAATTATATTAAAACAACAGAATTAATGAAAATAAATTATATTTAAGGTAGAAAATTACATGAGAACTAATCAATAAACAGAAGCTGAAATACAAGCAGGAGTTGTATTCTGACGTGATGCTGGTTAATAATCATAATGTCTAGGTAACAATTAAATAAGTTCATTTAAACACATAAGTCAATGTCAGAGCTTTTCAGACACTTTCTGGACTGAAAAAAATTATCACCCTATTGCAATAGTTCATGATAGAGTACAAAAAAAGTTTAATCTCCAGTTTCTAAATCTTAGATGGCTTATTATGTGTAAAATGATGCTGCTAAATTTCGAAATATTTGTTCTACACTATTAGTATTTGTAATGATATAACCAATATTTTTTAACATTGTTTAACCAAATCTTTTGTCTTTTTTATTCTCAGTTTTGTAATGTATCTGAGAAGAAACGCTTGTGTAATCCACAAAGATTAATGTAAACGGTAGAAGGTATGAACGTTATTGTGCTTTTCATCCAGAAATAAAACGCAGCTCCTTGTAAAATTATGCCTTCAGGGCAATTTTGGTTGGTCCAATAATTTCAAGGCAAATCTTGCTGTAGTCACGAAATTTATAGTTTATTGATTCGTTTTCACACATTTTTTTTTCATGTCACTCAGCACGATTTATTTCATGTAACGTTAATGTTTTGAAAGTTGTGGTTAAATGTAACCTGATCGCAGTTAAATGAGGAGGGTGGCAAATTAGGACTAAACTTTTCCTAATGCAAAATTCGAATCGGCGTGTTTTAACATAAATTCACTGACTAACACAAATTTCTCTGGTTTTAAACTGACTTCTGTATGAGACTACTGCTGCTTCACGGACTGCAGTGTAAAATGCAGGCCTAGGTTAATGTAACATCGAGTTAACGTTACCAGAGTTACACAACAAAGTCAATCGGACTTTCAAAATTCTCATGCACCTATACATTGTCATAAATTACTACAAAAAGGCAATAACTTACCGTACACATTAACTTTGCATCCACTTGTGACAATCCCAATCGCACGTGTGGCAATCGCAACCACCGTCTGTCTCGGATCCAAAACGCGGGCATGTGATTCGGTCACGCGGATGTGAACGTACTAAGATTTTAGATTAAAATTTACTCAGTATTTTTAGATTTATGTGCAATGACTTTAAAACAGTTAAATAATATGAGACAATATATAATAAAATTTACTATTCCCATACAGTACATTTTATACATGAATTAATTGTGTATTTATTTAAAAAATTACTTAGAAATTCTAGTTCTCAATGAATTGTAATATTACAATGTAAAAATTATGAAAGTAAATCTAGTATATTTTACTATACCTCAAAGTTTGTTTTTTCAGTGTATACTATGATTATGTACAGTATCTGTCTGTCTGTCTAGTGTTTGTAGGTTTATTTCTGTGCTCTCTTCTTGGCAGCTGTTTCTGTTTTCTGTATCTGATGTAGATTGATCTCTTGTGTCATCATTTGAACTGAGGGATGTGTTTGTGTGTCACTTTTTCAGGCTCACACAGAAGGCCACTCTCGCTGAAGAACGCAGCCGGCTGACCTATGATCAAACGCTGGTAATATACCATTCTGTTATCTGCGTTTCTCTGTGGTCACTTCAATAGCTTTCTCTCTCTCACAAACGCACACAAACCACATCTTTCTTTGTCCTTTGTGGTTCCTGCTGTTTTTAATTTGTTGAGGCTAGGGAATGTTTCTGGCAAAAAAACTCTGCCAGATGCCCGAGGGGCTGCAAATACCTGAATGAAACCTCTTAAAACAAATCTTTGTTTGTGTCAGAGAAAATTAAAATCATAACATGTCTAAGGGCCAGGGAAATGCTAGCATTTTGTTTGAAATCTTTGTTACATAACTTTTTCAGTACTGTTCATAACACAGTACAGGTCAGAGAGGAAATCTAGTAGAATTGTAATCAAATACATTCTATGAGATCATTATTTTGCACACATATATAAAAAAAAACCTTTCAAAATGTCTGAATTAGAACATTCTGAGAATCAAAGAAACAAATTCTGATTTAAATATTGATGATTCTAACATTTATTATGAATTAGTTTGTAATATATTAACATGCTGCTGTGACCTACACATGAATTTACATCTACACACCACTAGGGGGCAGTTTTTATCCCATGATACCTGATTCCAGGGTGCATCTGAGGCCAGATTTCATCTGAGATGCAAATCTTGGAGCAACACACATGCACACAGTTACTGTTCGAGTCTGATGTCCGCTGCCCGAATGCTCACCGCAACACAGGACCGTCCAGAGCTCTCCAGATCAAACAAAGACAAACAGCTCAGACTGGAGTCTGTTTGACTCCAACTTCCCCAATCAGTGGCTAAATTACACCGTGCAGGATCCAAACAGAAGGAAACAAAAGAAACCAAAGCTGATTGTGCAGGGTGAGGTTCCAGGCATGTCTGACTGCGTCTGAGCTGCAGGTGATGCATTCTGCAGTCAGGAGAACAACTCCGCCGCATCAGAAGAGTTTAATCTGTACATCTCGGTTTGGTCATTTCAGGCCAAAGTTTACTGGTTTATTTATGAGGGCCAAAGCTGGAGGCATGTTTGCCGCTTTAGGTCATGAAATACAATAGACCTTTGCTTTTAGACCTTTGAACGCTTATTCAAATTAATCTGATTTCATGCTGAACAAACAGCAAAACAGTTTCTATGCAAATTATGGTTGATTTTGCATCAGAGCTCAAGTGCTTCAGGCATGTTGATCCACTTATTAAATAAATAAGTGAATACGTAGGCTATATAATGCTGAGAAATAAAAATGTAAAAACTGCAGAAAAATAAAGTGGCTAAAAATAATAAATAATATCGTTTTTATTTATTTAAAATGGATAAATACAGCTTTTGCTTGACTTAAAGTGACTTGAAATAATTGAGTAGAAATAAAACGGTGAAATAATCTTTAAATATTTTGTTTTTAATGACAAATTATTTTTTTTTAAATAAATTAAGGACTGACTTAAAGTAAATGGGGCATTAAATGGGCATTAATTTTAATAAAAAATCAAGAATTGGTAAAAATGAAGTAGGCCTAAAAGTATAGCTCGAATATTTTTTTTATTATGTGTGTATTCTCTGCATAAAGTCTCAGTTTATTAATATAAATAATATACCTTTCTGCTTTCACTCTAGTAAAACAGAATCTGAAAATCCGATTGACAGAGAGAGCGAGAGCGACTGAGAGTGCGAGACACACACGAGACACACACGCCGGCGTGACTCCGCCCCCTTTATCTTTATTCAGTGTTCCTCAATCTGAAGGAGGACAGAGAGAAAGAATCACAGATCAGGACACCAGGAGGAGAGACGGGCCGAACACACCGCACCATGGCCACAGCAGACCCCAGACCGCAGCACATCCTTCCGTCCGATCCCCGCGCTCCCAGCCTCATATCACGGATCACCGGCACCAGAACCGAGCTGACTGACCCCACGGCGGATCCGAGGCCAGAATGAGGGTGATTTACGTCCAGAACGCCGGCGTGGTCGCTGCTTTCTCGACTGAGATTTTCTGCGGTAGATTGATACAAAGGAATAACGGAGAAATCATGATCGAACGCGCCACGGGAAAGAGAACACGTCATAACGGAGTAGGATACGTCATAATGTTATAGAACGCGTCATAATAGATTAATGCACAATAGATACATTGTCGTTCTAATTGTGAATGATACATTGTTGCAGTTTATAAGTGCCATAAAACCACATGTCAGGTGTTTATTCGTTTCTTTTTAATAATATGCCTTTTTAGTCCGCTCATAGCTCTGTTTTATCGTTCATAATTAGACTGGGATTATTATTTTCTTTTAGATAGCCTACTATATCCAGTTAAAGGTAGAATAAATAGACACCTCATTTAAATATATGAGTCATTTTTGACAATCATAAATTAGTTTATATGCTAACATAATAAACATTTGCATTGTCATTTATTTATATGCTAATTAGCTATATTGATTAGATTTATATTATTAATATTTCAAAGCATTTAGTCAAGATATTTAAACGTAGAGGGAGGTGTAAAATATCATCCTCCCGTGTGATGGAGACACAAAGGCCAGGTGATCCGCCGGGCCCCTCAGTGGTGATGGAGGCCCCTGAGGGCCCCTGTGAGGTCAAACGCAGCAACTCTGGTGTGAAGAAACATCATCACAAACACAACCTGAAGCATCGCTACGAGCTGCTGGAGACCCTGGGGAGAGGAACCTATGGCAAAGTGAAGAAGGCCATCGAGCGCCATTCAGGAAGAGAGGTAAGAGCTTCAAGCATCTGTTCAAGAAATCAATCTAATGTAGTGGTTATATATCAGAAGCTGCTTTACAGAAGGTTGTAGGTTCAATCCCTGCAAGATACTTCACCTTTAGTTGAAAATGACTGTAGTGGTACCATAGTACTATGGTAACATCTAAAGGAAATGCCATGATACATAGAAGTATACTAGTGATTGAACTTCTGAATCATTTTGTAAATGAATAAAGAACTGGCCTGGATCTTGGGCCGGCTGCAGTTTGCCGTTTTACAGTGTCAGCTCTGCTATAATAATCTGTTGTTGTGTTTGGCTCATTTCGGTCCATCTCTTGGGAATTCCAGCCCACGCGTGTGTGTGTGCCGCACGCGTTTGCTTGTGCAGGAGCAGATGTTTTAAATCTCTGGTAAATTTGCTCTAATGGCCCCCAATATAACGCATCATGCTTTAACCAATTGTCCATCTTGGTTGCAGTTCGGTTCAAAGGTCACTGCTAACCACTTGCCGTAAATAATGCTGCAGTCAGACCTTCAGCTCTGACCCTCGGGTCACTAATGAACCCTGACCTAGAATTTATACTGTGGGCATCTAGGTCAGGCAGGACTTTAGTGTCCGTTTGTTCATTAATCACACATACATACCGGATTCGTTCGGGCACACTTCGGCACGTGGCTTTGGTTGCTGTTTAACATTGTCCTCTAAACGTCTCCGTCACCACAGAACCTGGAACAGCTGCTAGGAGAAAGAAATCTTTCTGTTCTGCCGCCGAGAATGAACATTTGGTCATTTATACACCTTCACGTCAATCCAATTCTTTTTTCTAGAGTAGCAAAAAAAAAGATATCTGTTAAAAAAAAAACGTCTCGGTGATTTTGGTCCATTCTCTGAAAGTCAGTGGGGTGCAGTTTTGTTTAAATTAGCTAGTTTGACTAGATTCATTGTACCAAGTGATTGATGAACTTGTCTTGCATCAAAATACAGTATAATTTGATAGGATGTACAGCTTTTAAAGACACAAATGTTGTTTTGTTATTAGCTTTTAGCTTTGTTTTTTACTTGAAGAAAATATCTGCAACCCATTCTAGCAGGCCCTCCAGTCATGTATGTTTCCATGGAAACACTGTTGTCTGTGGCTGTTATGGGATGGAAGCAGATACACAGTATAGCCTTCTTTTAGTTTAATAATTAATTTAAAATCCAGGCTATTTCACAACTCATACAGTCATATAAACACACACACACACACACACACACACAGTGTATCGGTGGGCAGTGTGCCATCAGAGTGTTGGCAGGCTGTTGAAGAAAGTATGAGCACATGCTAACAGACCTAAAAATAAAGTGGTGCACACACTACACATCCATGTTTTTTCGTTTTTACCTCAAACTCAGATGCATGGTAAAACATAATTTGTCATGCGTGCTTCTAGGCCAATAAACATAAAGTCACTCAGGGAGATATATGGTGTTGTTTTCTGGCACGGGTTTAGTGTGCCTAGCAGGAATTAGTCCGAAAAACTTTTCACTGGCCGGACATGCTGCCTGTAAAGAGTTATAGCTCATACATATAGATAACAGACGTAGAAACCACTGGTAACCGCCATAGAGACTAAACATTAGACATCACAGAGTCTTAAAACACAACTACACGCATACAACACTGCAGTATTTTCTCCTATATGTGATAGTTCACTCAAAAATCTAAATTTTGAAAGCATTTCATCATGCTCATGTTGTTTCAAACCTCTATGACTGACTTTTTTTCTGTGAAACACAGAATAAGCATTAGTGCCCCTTTGTGGCATCGCTGAGAATGCAGTGTACTCACATTGGGTTATACAGTAATTACAGAAACTGCATTCTGACACATTTTAGTGTGACTTTACACTTAGAAGCATTAACATAATTGCATTACACATTTTGCAACACGTTTTAAAATGGGCTTGCATACCTAGAAGCATTTGCATTCATACAATTGTATTGTAATGAATTGCATTTTGAAACAACTTCAAATGCAAAGCTGCATTAAATTGACTTTGCTCATCTAAGGGTCGTTATATTTACGAACTTGCAATGAGTTATTAATTGCATTCTCATTTACTTTCCTAACAATATTTGAAATAGGATTTGTATTGCCAGAAACATTTATTTTTGCATACTTGCATTCCATCATGAATATGAATCTAGAAGGGTTTGCATACTTGGATTGTGTTATGAATAGCTCTGAATAATTCAATAACACATTAGATTAAGCTTCCATACCTACAAACATTTATGTTATTTTTCTGCTTAGTAATGTTAATAGCGTTTTGAAAGTTGCCTTTACATACCTGCATACTTGCATTGTGTTAAAAAATGAGTTGAAACTTCGCAAAATATGCACACACACACACACATACACACACACACACAAATCTTTCACACCTAAAAAGTTCACATATTTGCATAGATTTAATTTTAGGCCTTTCAGTATGTCATCATTGTGTCTCTTTTTATATCCCCAAATCATTTTAGGAGACAAAGTTGATAGCTAGATCCAACATAACTGTAAGCTCCATTAAATATCCTGAGATATAAAAGATGTCTCTTACTAAACAAACAAACTCTGTTAACGAAAGGTTCATTCTGTCGTGATAAATCTTTACTGTTTGTTATCACGTATACAGAAAAACAGAAGATTCTGACTATTGCTACAGTCCGTATTCTTGACCTCTACCCCTAAGGCACAGATAACCAAAGAAATTGTGTAACATATTCTTCTTTATGACTTTACCAGCCTCAAATTCACTATAATGACCCTAGCAGACAGACAGATAGCATATGTGTGTGTGAGCTATTGCATGTATGAGCTTGTGTAAGTGTGTGTTTGTACACACTTGTCCATCTGTGTGTGAAAAGGTCACTGTGACAATGCGAAACAGACACTTGAAAGACCATCTTGAGCAGGAAATGGGTGGTTTCAAGGTCATTACTAAGATGCTAGGGGCCTGCTAGGATGTTTGGGTTGGTTGCTAGGGTTGCTGGGTGGTTACTGGGGTGAATGCTAAGGTTTCGGATGGATAGCATGTTTTGGGGTGATTGCTGGATGGTTGCTAGGTTTGTGAGTTATTGATAAGTGGTTGCTAGAAATAGTTTGAAACATTTTAGGTTTATATTTCAAGTATATTTCCCTTTTCACCCCCCGAATCATTTAAAATATAACTAATTGTTTTTTAAACATCAAAACATTATTCATGCATTTGTAACTGCAGGTCAACTGCATTTATGTCCTGCATTAAACAGTCTGTGTGACTGCATCTAAATGCCACAGATGCAGATTCTGCATTGCAAACACAAATTTTGTTGGTAATGTTTGATTTGTATTGAAGCTGCAGTAGATAACTTTTGTAAAAAAATATTTTTTTACATATTTGTTAAACCTGTCATTATGTCCTGACAGTAGAATATGAGACAGATAATCTGTGTAAAAATCAAGCTCCTCTGGCTCCTCCCAGTGTCCTATTGCCATTTGCAGAAACTACATCGCTCCCGGTAAAAAACAACCAATCAGAGCTGCAGTCCGTAACTTTGTTTGTGTTCAAAATGTAGAAAAATGTATATAATAAGCGAGTGCACCATGAATCCATTTTCCAAACCGTGTTTTTAGCTTGTCCTGAATCACTAGGGTGCACCTATAATAAGTGTTTATATTCGGACTATTTTAGATTGCTTCGGGGGTACCCGCGGCGGAGTAACCCAGTACCTTTGTGATTCTTCATAGACATAAACAGAGAGAAGTAGTTCCGGCTACGATGTTCTTCCGCAAGACGCAAGCAGTTCTGTTTATTAACCGCTAGAGCGTCAAAAGTTCCCTACCGCAGCTTTAACTGATTTGTTACAGCCCTATAATAGTAAAAAGCAATAATTTGTTGGAAAAGATAATTCCTGTTCCTCCTGCAAACTAATCACCATCAAAAACTTATTAACACAATAGCACAAGCACAATAACATGCACAGAAAAATGTTGTCTAATTATCATTATCGACAAAATTTTTGAAAATATCGATATATCATTTTCTGTCATTATCGCACACCTATAGTGGTTTTTAGGGTTTTGTGTAGTTTTAATGGCATTCAGGATGATTGATAAGCTGCTAGGAGGTTGCTAGGGAGTTTGGGTCTTATATGGTTACCAGGGTAGTAGTCCGGGTTTTTGGGTTTGTTGCTAAGGCATTCCACATAATTGCAAGGGTGTTGTAGGTGGTTTCTAGGATATACGGGGCGATTGCTAGACGGTAGCTAGGGTATTTGGGGTGGTTTCTAGGTATTTACAAGGATGGTTGTTAGGGCATTTAGGGTGATGTTAGATAATTTGAGGTGGTTGCTAGGTAGGATGTTTTAGGTAGTTGCTAGGGCGTTTGAGTTGCTTGCAAGGATGTGTGGGGTAATTGCTATGTTGCCAGGGGAGATTGCTACATGGTCAAAAAAAGCACATGGTGTCAAAAAAGCATGCCCTCCCCCATTTTTTTATTACATGTAATAAAAAAGTAGCATATCTCTACACTAGTTTTGAGATATCAATCATGTTACGTGACAAAGTTCAAATCCCTCTCTTTGCAAACACCATTGAGGAAATACAAAAACCCGTCTGCAATTTTTAGTGATGATGTATTTTGTTCATTTGGCTCGCTCGCATATAAGCAAATAAAAAGCTCCGCTGGTCAGAATCCTGTTTCTACCTCTGTGGGAAAGCTGTGATTTTAGCTTTCTTCCTGGAGATTATTTGAAACTCTCGCTCCTGCTGTGTTCGAACAAACTGCAGCATTAGTATTCATGCCGTCTCCAGCCGACCTGGCGGGAGGTGAATACCTTCAGCTGCACATTAATTCATGAGCTCATGGAAAACACTCGCTGATGGCTTTACAATAAAGAGAAGGTTTTGCCCATTCGGCATTTAGAGAACGGCCCTGGTTTCTGGATTTGTTTATGCCTTTTTATTCCACATGATCAGTTTTGAAGCATTCTGCTAGGACTTTCCTTTTATGGATGTAGTCAATGATTTACCTTCAGCTCCTTCTCAAACATGTGGTTTTGGTTTCTCGGAGAAAAGCGGCATCCGCCTGCTCGCTCGCCGTTAATGTGAAGACACGGGCTGTTCTGAGAACTGCGGCGATGATGAGAATTTATAAGCAGGATCAGATAGACATGTTTTAGGGACAACCGTTGTGCGTATAACATCACAAAACTGACGGAATTGACAAAGGGATTCCTCTTTTCCAGCTAAGGTTTGTCATCAGCTCACTCATTGTTCCATTTGTTCTTTAAATGGAAATGCATGCCTGGGAGGGATGATAGGACAGAAATAGACAGGAAATCACTACCCAGATATCATTTCCTCTTTCCTCCCCATGGCATCATCCATCAGTCAGTCAATAGGGCATCTCCTATTTGCCCACATCATCTCCAGTTCAAGAATGGTTGCTTTTGGAGTTCTTAAACTCCAGAGGAACTGAGTGTGGAACATTACATTTTATTTATATTTAAACGATACAGAAATATATTGTTTGATTATTTCCATTAATTTTATTAATGTGAGTGATAAAAACTTTTTGTCTCACAATTCAAACATTTTTCTCATAATTATGAGTGCAAATCTTGCAATTCTGACTTTATTCTCAAAATTGAATGACATAAACTCGCAATTGTGAGTTGTAAAGTTAGAATTGCTGCTCCAGGTGTGTGTTCCCGGTGGGTGTTTTCACTTGGATGGATTAAAGCAAGATTACAGATACCAGTATAAATAGATTATAACACCATTATTGGCTACACATCAGTTTCACTTTCAGTTTCACTTTCAATTCTGATAACAATTAAATCAGAATTATAACATGTAAACTCACAATTGTGGGGGAAAAAGAGTCTTTGCAACTGCAAGAAAAAAAGTCAGAACTGTGAGATTAAAAGTTTCAATTAGCCTTTTATTTTTTATTCAGTGGCAGAAATGGGGTTCCATACAGACTGGAGCCTGTTCAGGTCATCATGTGATCACATAGAGACATCAGTGGAGTTTCCTCAGGCCCATGAGATAGCCTTCGTTCCTGCTTCCAAACACTGCTCCCTCATTTTCCTAAAAAAACATCAGGAAAATGACAAGGCAGGAGACTGAAAATATGCTCAGGCGTGATGTGTGTATGGGATAATTCTGTGGGTTTGTGTGTGTGTGATGGGATGATTACACCTCTGTCTGAAGAATCTACTCAGGTGTTTTTTTTTAACATTCCGAAATAGAATGTTTTTGTCAAGTGCTAAGCTTTGGTGCTAATCCTGGCAATGTGAGACTCATGCTAACTTGAGTCATTTCCTGTCGTAAAAAAGTGGCCTAAAATTACTGAGATTAATATTTGATTTAGTCCCAAATCGTCCAAAATATGCATCTTTTACAAATACTCTGTTATACATTTGTATTGTTTTTTGACAAGATTGAAAATCTTTCTTCTCTTCAGGTTGCCATCAAGTCTATCAGGAAGGAGAAGATTAAAGATGAACAGGACATGGTTCACATTCGACGAGAAATCGAGATCATGTCGTCTCTTCGCCACCCGCATATCATCTCTATATATGAAGGTATCTATCCATCCATCCATCCATCCATCCATCCATCTATCTATCCAAACTCAGCAATAAATAAAACACACAATTCTAATGAATAATCTTTCATGAAGGACAGTAAAATGCTTTTGTTCTATTGATGTAATAATGCTCAAATTAAAAAGTCTCAGTGAATATGAAGCTAGTCATTCCTGACCAGCATGTGTTTCAGCGGTTAAGCTCTCCGGCGAAAGTCTGTGTTGATCATTTCTAAAGACATTTTTTGCAGCCGTCTGGTTCGTTCTGCTGATTCTGTGCCTGGCGAGCTCTCGGTGCGCTGACTCGACGTTTTTCCGCTCAAAGTCCGTCTGGGTTTATAGGGCAGTTTATTTTTGAGGAGTTGCCGTATTCATCTTTGTTCTGTGTCACGACTCCGCCTGTGTTGTGGTTGGCCCGACTCAAAGAGGGGAGAACACCTCTTTAAACGAGTCTCCGGAGTCTTTTTTCTCGTGTCTGGCTTTGTCTTTCATTGCTCTAATGTCAGAATGTCTTTCTCTTTTAATTTCGTGCAGTGTTAAATTATGTTTGTGGGTTTGGGCTGGTCGTGGAAATTTTTGGATGGAGGAATTCATAGCTTGCGTACCCATTTAGCTGCGGGAACTTTCCCAGAGGAAGATTTATATTACTCAATGGTTGCTCACGAGACATATCTCTATTGCTTCTCCTAAAATTCCTCACAAATGAGACAGTCTGAGTACAGTGTGAGACATTTGAGGGGGTTTTTTTCAGGAGAAACATTTGAAAAGCAGGAGACTTGAGCAAAGTCTCCATTTAGCTGGATTTAACCTCACTGTGATCTAGGGGAAACATTTGGGATCTCCCATCCTCACAGACTGTGTATCACTGTTGAATTCAGCACTGAGCTCCGATATTTAGCATCACTGTGAGAAGAATCTGATTTACTCTCTCTGACACAGTATATCTGTGTTACGTTCACTCTGTTACCCGTCTCTCTCTTGCTAAACTATATTTGCACAATCCCAGAAGGCCTTGCGCTTGCATTCCCTGCTGTTCTGTGGAAAGCAATGGAAGGACAGGAGAGATTCTGTAAAAAGATGAGAAGCGGTTCTGGACGTGTGACAGGAGCCGGCGGCAGCGCCAAACGCTTGGGTGGGGTGATGTGTATGAGGATTTTTGGGGTTTTGCAGAAACGGCCACTTTCTGCTGCGTCGGACTGTAATTTGCTGTGTTTGTTCCTCTGGATTTTTCAGCTTCTCCTGGTCGTTAACAGATTCCGCTGTAACCTGCTGAACTTTCTGGACTGGCCACTACAAATAAAGTTTTTTTATGCATCCAGTAGTTTTGTACTTGTACTTTTTCATTGTGGTTGCATTCTGAAGAAACAAGGCGCCACAGAAACATTTATTTTTTGACTGGACGCCTCCCTGTTGAAGCCTTGGCCTGTGTAAACTACACATGGGTCATGTTATCCAACTGGTCAATTTCCTAGGCCTACAACTTTATCTAGATTTTTTTTTCTTGTCTGTTTCTTACAACTTTTATGTAGAGACTTACTTTCACTTTTCACTTTTTGGAATTGCATTATGGAAAAAAAAAATACTGGACAATGTAACTATTGTGAATGATATGGCTGACTACAAACATTTTTATACTGATTTCAATCTGGTATACACATCATTAAAAATACATTCTGAACATGTATAAATAAAACATCACGAATAAACACGTGTAAATAAACTGATTGGATTTTTATGATGTTGTTTTGTTCTGTAGTGTTTGAAAATAAGGACAAGATAGTGATTGTCATGGAATACGCCAGTAAAGGTGAACTCTATGACTACATCAGCGAACGCAGACGCCTGACTGAGAGAGAAACCCGACACTTCTTCAGGCAGATCGTCTCTGCTGTGCACTACTGCCATAAGGTACACACCTCTCTTATCTCTCTCCTTTCCATTCTTTCTCTTTCTCAATCCCTTTCTCTTCTCTGAGAGAGCCTCTTGTTTCATCAGGGTTTCCCGCAGAGCTGCACGTGCAGTTATTCGATGAAATCAGCCCGCGCGGTGCGAGTCTATTATCTTTGGCTCATGTCAGATTGGGAGGAATCTTGGAATTGACAACTGATGTGAAACAGCTTTGCATCATGGGTCGCACATTTCGGCATTTAGCAGAGCTGTTGATCGAGTAATAAACCACCCATTTGTACATTTTCATGAAGTATTGTGTATGTGTATAAGAGCTTTTCCAGTTTCTTACAATTGAATTGTTTTCAAGACTTTTCGATAGAGTTTGAAACCGTAATCCAGACATTTCCCCAGTCATCTCAATGGCAAAAAGTGTCCCAATTTACTTGTATTCACTCTATATTTATAAATGATGGTTCTTTTGTTTTGTCCACCATTTTTGTGACTTAGCTTGTTGCAGTGCATTATGGGAATGTATTCAGATACCTCCCTACCTTATCGAACAGCGCATCAAAGTACGGTCTAATCAGGCAGATTACTAGGTTATGATTACTAGGTTTGAGATAAGACAGTCCCATTCCCCAATGAGCCAATCAGGGTCCCTGTGGGCCTCCACTGAATGGGCTGGTTTGCAGCTGAAGATTACGTGATGTTATATTATCAGGGAAGGGGATCTTCCAGACACCAGAGGGGAGGGTAATGAGTCATCATCGCCATGGGCAACCACAATGCAGGGGATTTTCGGGTGGGGTCGGCCCAATGACTCAAGAAAGCAGCCTGTCAAACTGTCGATTTATAGTTCATCTGCTAAACACTGTGCATGCTGAACACATGCATCTTTCATGGTCATCAGACAGCTGTAACAAACTCCCTCAGATCCTAAACCCCTTGTAACTGGGTTTCTGGGCGTGCTGTAACCCAAATGCTGTGTTACTTTAAAGGAAACACAAGGACTAACTGCACAATCATGCTTCAATCAAAAACTGGTGTCTGAACAGGACTGTAATTACAGAGTGTGTTTGTGCGACAGATGTCAGAAGTTAATAAGGTTTCTGTTGGTTATGACAGTATTCCCTCAGAACTCTGAAGTGCATTCTGACGTTTTCTTTACAGAATGGTGTTGTTCACCGGGACCTGAAACTGGAAAATGTGCTACTGGATGAAAACTGTAACATAAAAGTAAGCATGTTACTGAAACAGCTGCTAAATCCTAGTTCACATCCATGAACTATAGAGTAAACAACATTAGGATTAGTGGGACCCACAAAATAGTATATGGAAAGGAGGGTGTACTGTTTCCAATAGATTTTCTCCACCTCAGTAGTGTTTAAATACAAGCATGTGAACTTAACAATTAAGAAATGGTGTGCTTCATTCATGAAACAAAACAAGCAGGATGTTGAGAAATCACTCTTTGTAAAAGCAAACACTGACTCAGTAAAAGTAAACCAGAAAGTGTTTTTGTTTACGATTATTTCTCTAAAACCAAATGTATTTATTGTTCATTCAGATTGCTGATTTTGGGTTGTCCAACCTGTATCATAAAGACAAGCTCCTCCAGACCTTTTGTGGTAGTCCACTGTACGCATCCCCAGAGATCGTCAACGGCAGACCATACCGTGGTCCAGAGGTGAGGCATGCTCAAATAAAGAAAGCTTTACAAGCGGCTCTTTATGTTGAACTTCTTTCCAGGATCATAAAAACATGCTGGAATGGTTTACTCCAGGCCTGCATTACGTGATGCACAGACATAAACCCTTGAGGTTTGCATCATCGTAAATGAACCACCCCAAAGTTTCATTATGTTAGCGTGTGAAATCCACTCTGAGTGGCTGTGATCTATCAGAGATCTCTGTGTGGTTAGTGAAGCCTTATTCTGCTCTTTGATGGGATTATACTTCCACATATGCTTAGGAACAGGCAAACACACGCTGTGTACTTCCTTAATGAACATGGAGAGCAGCTGGAGTTTCTTTCTCCAAGTATCTCTGATTATACATGTCAAACCTCGGTCAGAGTTTTAAGGCTCTTTAGAGCTTTACATGTGCTGCTCTTGTGGTATATAGCTCAGGGCTTTGTTGCAGTTCAATCAAAGAAAGCAATGAAAGTCTCAATTTCTTCTCACTCTGGTGACCACCTTATGCAAAACAATTACTCTAGTCTATAAGTAATGTCCTGTGAACTGACAATTCAAGAACCTGAAAAACCATCCAGGCTGCTGGGGCGATCTTGAGATTTCTGGCCTACATACCTTGCCCTTTCAACCCACCTTCTACAGGAATTACATAATAGAAGTTGTGTAATAGAATGTCTCAAAACATATTGATTGCATATAGAGTTGAAGCTTAAAAACAGCCTGAAACCAACAAGAGTGGAAAACTTGTACCTTCTGATGCTGTTTGGTCTTGCTGGAGTGTCCAGTTGCTTTCCAAAAAGTCATGCCATCAACAGATTTGCAGATGAAAGCACAGCCGGCATTAAACATGCAAGTCTTGTAATGTGATTTCTATCCCACCTCCATAAAACAGAATATCTGGAGTGTTATTAACAGTAAGCAGTAACTCAATGTTCTTTCAAAGTAAGCTGAGGTCAATGCCATCCATTATTTGCAGGTGGACAGCTGGGCTCTGGGGGTGTTGCTGTATACGCTGGTCTATGGCAGCATGCCATTCGATGGAGGGGACCACAAAAATCTAATTTGGCAAATCAGCAATGGAGAGTATCGAGAACCATCCCAATCATCAGGTACTGGAGTTGCATGAACTCTTAGACAAGTTCAGAATGCCTTTTGTATAGAAAAATGTGTGCCGATGATAATGTTTCTCTTGATCTTGATAAGAATCTTGCTTGGTCTTTTGTTTAGATGCTCGTGGTCTTATCCGCTGGATGCTGATGGTCAACCCTGACCGGCGGGCCACAGTGGAAGACATCGCCAATCACTGGTGGGTAAACTGGGGATGGAAAACCAGTGTGTGTGACTGTGAATCGCAAAGGGATGCTGGCTCACCCATGCTGGCTCGTCTAATTGACTGGCAGAACCGGACCGAGCCTCGGCCCACTAAAGCCATCCGGTCTGAGCCATTCCTGCTTGTCCACCAACGGCCCAAAAAGTCTAAGAAAGAGAATGATGATGGTGTGTCTCACTGTAATGGAGACGACAGTCTGGGCTTAAAGAGACCAAAGGGCATCCTGAAGACAAGAACCTCTGAAGAGCAACACTCTCCAAGTTCGGAAGAAATAGAATCCAGTGTGGGAACCCCAGAGAAGGAATCTGGGCCTGAAGGTGAAGAGGGCGAGGAGGAGCAGGGGCTAACAGGCAACTCTCCTACCAAAGCGGTCTCTATCCTTCCAAAGAAGGGAATCCTAAAAAACAACCAACAACGGGAATCAGGGTACTATTCTTCCCCAGAGCGCAGTGAGTCCTCTGATCTGCTAGGTGGCTACATTACACCGCTTGCCGCCAGCTCACCACCAAAGCGAGCAGTTGGTAGGAAGGGCATATTGAAGCGCAATGGGAAGTATTCGACATACAGTGGCGCTCCTCCTTTGACTGTCCTTGGGGAACCAGCACCTGGCGATTCTGGTTTATCCCGCAGTCAGAGTCGCCCATCTAGTATTGTAAGGGAGGATAGCGACACCATCACCAACAGTTCCTTCAGCAGCACTGACTGGCCCCCACCCGGGGCCCGCCCCAACATCAGAGGCTGTGTGTCTGCAGAAAACCTTCTCCAGCTGGCCAACTTTAAAGGTCTCCAGGCAGCTCCTCCCCTACACAGTGGGAAATTCAGCCGAGGAACGCAGGGCTCTCCGGGGGATAACAGCAGCTTCTCTCTACTAGGAGATCTTGATGATATGACTCAGGTGTACCAACAAGCCCTGGACATCAGCAACAACCTGTCATAGCGATAGGGGCTAGTTGAGAGGGGCCTAGAAAGAAAGAAGGTGGAGCAAGTGGAAGATGTTTGTTGGCATGTTGTTGACGACCAGTGCAAAACTGGGATTTCATGAATGTGAGTCCTTTTTTAATGGGATGGTAGTGGGAGTTGTACACAACCAAACCTTAACCTTAACTCCTAACCCTTAACCCTTAACCCTAATCCTACCCTATCCTTCTTGACCTTTACCCAACCCCTATCTTATACACAGTTAAAATGTTAAAACCTAGGGGGATTTAAGGGTTTGAAGTAAGTAAAATTTAAGTTGGTACTCTGGGACATTATCCCCCTACAGGCAAGGAATGATATTAAATGTTTACATATTGTTAAGTATAAGGTGAGTTATCATCTCAGTATGGCGTCATGTAACAGCAGCCTTGATGAAACAAAAATAGGAGCCAACCTGAGTTGAGTTTATCAAGCACCTTAAAACTCTAACAGAGCACATGTCATTTGTGATTTTTACTCCCCAAAAAAAGAAACCAGGGTCTTGCTCCAAACGAACTGTTGTTGTGTATTATTTATTAATATATATATATATATATTTTTTAGATTTAGTGGTACAAAACTGGTGTGTTCTGGCAGTACTGGAAGAATAAGAAACTGAAATCTCTCCTTGTCCTTGATTGGAACTGACATATATAATCGTTATTTTTCTTTCTCGGTTATTGTAATATGACATTTAAACTGCATATGTAATGATCAAACTTGTATCGATCCTATGAGTCGAAGCATATCTATGGATTTATAGAAGTGCCTTTTTTTGTTTGTTTTTCATTTTTTTAATTCATATTAAATTATGTATGTCATTTCCTTAAGGTGGAGAGAGATCCCAGAGGAAGCTGTCATCAGACGAACAGCATATTATTATTATTATTTTATTTTATTTTATTTTTTAGATGGTATTGAATGCTTAGAAGAGCCCCAGGACCTCTGAGCACAAAGCCTACCCAACAGAACTACCTGACTTCAAGGTTAAATTTGCCCAAATTCTGCCAAGAGGCTAGTGCTATACAATGCATTATTCAAGAAGAAGAATAGTCAGTCCATGACCACCTTGAAAGGGAGTTTATTTTCAGAACTCGCTGGGTAATTCAAGGTTCCAGCATGCTGGATTGGTTGTTTCTGATTGAGTCCTGACAGGAACATGTGTGCATGCACCATGTGTTTCTCTAGAATGTTACTCATGTGGTTTCTTGATTGGGTTAGCTGACTGTTTAGAGTTCTGGACACCTTCACCTTAACAAGGTTTAACTCAAGGTAGAAATGTCAGACACAATCTCAGCTCCAAAGAATGTTCAGGCTGAGACAAGCTTGTTTGACTATTTCCAAAGGTTTTGGACTGTAGGAACATTGTCTCTTCTGATGTTTATGTGTTGATGCTTAGGGATTATAATCGCTTAGCTTTGAGAATAATGGATTATTGGTTCTCTGTTGAACTTTGATGGCCAAAAAAAAAAAAAAAGCCACATTCCAAAGGCATGTTTGGACTAGATCTTGTGAGCTTCCTGTGTCATAGGTTTAATGGGACAGAAGCTTCACTGTTTCAGAATCTTTAGTCCTTTGTTTGTTATCTACCTGCAGAATTTCAAGTGCAATTTTTAGTTTTTAAAGGCTGTTGTCTAAATGTTTTTAGAAGGTAAGTGTGAAGTAGCTGTAGTAGAAAGAGAGGTTTTTACCAAGGTATGTTCATGAAAGCATTAATGGATGGAAAACGCTTTTCCAGTAAGAGGGACACATAGAATTATTTACTGGAAAGGATGATGTAGCTTTGTATTTTGCTGCATGTAAAGAAAGAATAGTGCAAGTGTAGAAATAGTGAGATGAAGAAAGTAGATGAAAGGATAAGGCAAGTATTTTGTACCAAAGAAGGCGCTTATGAGTAAAGAGACACTAAGATAGCTAATTCGTTATTAGCTTTAATAGAAAAATCATTTTGCACCAAAAAGTTCAACCGAACAGATCATGGGAGGCGTTTTGTTCAAAGGTGGTCCTGGGTAGATATTAAAGACACACCTAATGTGTATCGTATCGTACTGCATTTCTGTATTGCATTGTATTGTCAACTGGATTCAGTGATCAAATTATACTATGTTAGTATTTTTATGTTATTGCGCTTCTGTTTTTGATTCTCCAAAATATTATTATTGATTTACCTTACAGAAGAACGTTGTGTGTATAATCAACGATCTTCCCTGGGCTTTACAGGTTTTCAGTGCAGACATGCAGTGCTAATGCTAATGTCTAGCATTTGCATAAACAAACGATCAATCACAACTACTGCAGTTTCATCAGGGTCATTTGATGTGCGTCAGAAATCCCAAAAGCCGCCTCACAGATCTGACCCAATATTTGGTGTCACGACATTCATTATCAACCTTATTTGTCTTAATACCACCCAAATTTGCCATTGCTAACCATTGTGCCATCGTAACTGAGATTAATGGAGGCGGCCATCGCGAATCAAATTCAGACATGCTTTCAGCCAAACTGGAAATACCTGGTGCATATTAGTCAAAATTCAGCATAGAGGAAAACTTGACTGGATATTGTTTATTGACAGTACTGAAATGGTAGTATTATTATGTTATTTATGCATTATTTTATTTTAATTAATTACTTTTGTTGGTCAATGCCATCATCTTTTTTGGGGGTTTGGTATCAGTTTGAGAAACAAGGACTGCCAAGGAATTTTTTTGTTCAGTGCCTTTGCTATCTTTTATGATTTTGGTTTAATTTTTTGATAATACAATTTTTACAATTGCATTTTTTATTCTATATTTATTAGTGGTGAAGCCATTTCATTTAACAGCACTCGTACAAAGTGTGCAAACAAACACTGAAAGACAACTGGAAGAACAAAATAAGAGAGATTGCGGTCATGTGGTTGTGTTGTAAAGCTTTGGTTGTGTATTCAGCTGCTTTGGTTGTTGTTAAGTGGAGATATCTCACTAACCAGCAGTGTTGTGTACCACAAAACCAAATCTGTGTAAAACCAACTCAATAAACAAATCGTTCCAAAGGAGGTGATATCTGTGTCTACTTTATTTGACTGCACTAATGTTTTATTCCTGCATGCATAATTCAAAGAATATCCTACCTCTAATATTTCTCAGTTAGCAGACCTCAGATCTTTCAGTGGACCGTTTGGATTAATTTGATTCTCTTTTTGTGTAGGGTTTCTTACAATATGAGGGTGAGTAAATGATGACAGAATACTAATTCTTGGGTGAACTATCCCTTTAAGCAGGCCAAAGGTTTTACACAAGCCCAGAGTACAGCAAAGTGTGCATGAACAAGAAACAAGATCTGAAGGGAGAAATATATAAAGGAGAGGCTGCTGTCTTTGCCAGCTTTAATTCGATCCAGAGCTCCAGGACCCACAGAAACAGAACAAGAGAGCGTTTCAGCCGCGTGCCAGAGAGAAAGAGAAATATAGCAGACATGCTACACAAAGCAGGCCAACCCAAATACAGTTGTGCTGCTACAGTCCTTGTTTTTAGTCTTTAGGTGTGTCTCAGTCCGCTGTTGTACAATTCCAAGGGAGTCCCACTGTCAAAATTGCCCTCCGAAAAAACTCCCAGAATGCACTTTGGGGCATCAGCTGCTCAGTCACTTGCTGGAGATGTCAACATCTTAAATCTGCTTAAATCTTATAAAGTGGAGATGTAGCTTGACAAAAGCATTCATTTTCTTAAACTACAATCACTGACAATTATATGCATTTAGTTTTACAATGTAAGCAAAGCCTGACCCACACAGGACAGATCGGTACTTTTGTGATCAGCAGGTGGCCTGTTAGGCCTGGCTTTCACTCTGAACTTGTTCTTTGAAGCAGTAATACTGATCCGGGAACTGTGAGAGATTATGACTGATTGTTATTGCTAAAAGGACCACACACAGAAAGACGAGTCATCTCACACGACACGCGCTAATCAATTCAAGATACTTTGAAGCACATAGAGAAGTTCTGATCGCACTCGCACTTGCACAAATTCAGACTTACTGTAGTCCACAACAGAAAAACACACATCTGCCTTCTCCTTTCCTCTCTCCCTCCCCACGGATCAACCTCTCACTCACTTTCTCTCTCTGTAGTGGTTTGAGAAAGTTCCAGACATTCCTGAAAGGATTCCGCTCTGCAGCAGCCAGTCAGCAATGAATTCCGGGATAGCAGGACAACGCTAAAAATAGAGATGAGGAGGATTTGATGGAAGTAAGAAAGAAATCTTACAAAAAAAAATACTCTGGCAGTACCATGGTACGAAATGATTTAATGATGATGATGAGTATTCATATAAAGAGAAAAGCACCAAGTACCAGTTAAAAAGGCAAGCTATTCATTTTTACAAAAATAGTGCATAATATTAAAAAAAACATGGTGAAACCAAGACGTATAGGCTATTATTGTACTTTGAAATATACCATGGTACTGGAAATAATACCGGATACTATGGTATTTACATGTCATTCTATGGTAGACTACCATGTCCAAAAAACATTTTACTTTTTAATACATTTCTGTAAGTATAATACTAGGTGATTACTCTATGGTACTTTTAAAAATAGCATGGTACTATGATGGTACATTACTTTTTGTCATTGTAATACTGAATGATTATCACTTATACCAAAGTATTTACATGTTACTCCAAGGAAAATAAATGTCCAAAAATTTTAAAAATACTGTCACAGTACCATGCTATAAGATAAAATGGTACGAAAAGTAATACTATGTTCTTTGGTATTTAGATTGCACTTCTAAGAATATCATGGTAATACCATGGAATATGCAACCCCCCCCCCCAAAAAAAACAAACAAAAATGGTAATACCGTTTGTTAGTGTTAGTTTACATGTTAATTCAACATATATGTGCACAAAACATAATATTACCATGGCATCATGTTAATATTAAAATAAAAAACAAAAAGTACAGTAATGGTACCATGGTACAATGATGGTATCAGATGGTAATGCTATGGTACTTAAAGGTCCCCTTCTTCGTGATCCCATGTTTTAAACTTTAGTTAGTGTGTAATGTTGTTGTTAGAGTATAAATAATATCTGTAAAATGCTAAAGCTCAAAGTTCAATGCCAAGCGAGATATTTTATTTAACAGAATTCGCCTACAAAAACGACTCATTTGGACTACATCCCTGTAGTCTAGTTCATGCAGTAATGACGTCACTAAAACAGTTTTTCGACTAACCTCCGCCCACATGAATTCATAAAAAGGGGGCGTGGTCTTGTTGCGCTCAGACGGAGCCATGTCATTGTGTTTGTGTTTGCCATGTCGTTGAAACGCTGTTATTTTCATCTTGGAGTCAAATCATCTTTGTCTGGGCTTCCCAGGGACGCTGTACTTTGAGGATTAATGGTTACAATTTATGTTTAACTCGGTTCAAGAAAATAATCCACATGTAAAACTATGTCCAGCACATTTTGCTGAGGACAACTTCCTCAGTCTCAATCAGTTTAATGCCGGATTCGCACAAAGATTATTCTTGAAAGATGGAGCAGTTCCCTCTTTGGAGAAGGCGTTGTTTATGGACCACAACTGGTAAGTGTATTTTATTATTTAAGTTGGTGCATTTAACAGTTTCTGTAACTTATTACCAAAAGGGTAACGCTGTTTAGCTTTGTTAACTAGATGTTAGGGCTGTGCAAAAAAAACTAACGCGATTTCATGCGCAATCTCGTCAGTAAAAACCCTCCTGTGATTATAAGAACATCTCCAGCACATGCATTCTAGCCCAATCATGTTAGCAGGAGGGCCACGTGCGCTCAGCTGGTGTTGAATCACAACACAGGAACCGTGGGCCCAATCAGAACTCGTTACGTATTTCTGAAGTCAAGGAAGTCATCACCCCGTTTTTATGACAGTGAAAACAGAGGTATAAAGATAGGTGAATTGTGTGAAAAATACTGTGTTTTTTTTACAAGCGAAACATGAACACATGTTATATTGCACACTGTAAACACAATGAAAGGGACCTTTAAATATAATTAATGTACCATGGTTTTTATATGGTATTCCATGGTTCTTTCAAGAACACCATTACCAAAATATCATGGTGCATCATGGCACTTCTTTTAAGTATACTAATTTATTATGATGTTACCATCTGATACAGTCAACAAACCACACTACTTCCACAATACCTTTATTGTCAGTTCCAGCATGTGGCTGACTGGCTGTGATTCAGTTTCTAAACTCCAGCTGTGTTTTAACCAGTGCTGTAATTTCTCAGTGAGAAGTATCACACCACCAACATATTCACAGGAAGACATCTCTATCCCAGGAAAAGCTCCCGTCCATCAACTCAGAAGCTCTTTCCTCTGCGCCTCCTGGGGCTGTTAAGAACTTCTGTGGAAGTTAGGACAGATCTTTTGTGAATGTTGGCTGGTTTCTGTGCAAGCCTTCATTTCCTCCGGCCGACTGTTTTCGCTCATCTTTTGATAGCCTACTTAAAGCTGCAGGAAACACTCACTGATGCATAAAGTGTCTCAGTGGCGGAGGAAGAAAGAGTTTTTGGAACATCTGCCCTCTTTTTAAGAAGGAATGGAAACAGTTTTAAAGCAAACACCCGGGGTTGCAGCTGTGCTTTATTTGAGTCAGGGATTCAGTACGAAGAAAGATGGCTGTGCAGATCCAACACAGATTTATGAATTGCTTCGACCAAATTATTAAAAAGAATATTGTTTTCAACAACCATTATTAAATCTCAATGCATTTCCAAAACCTTATTTGCACCTGTTTAGTGCTGTTTGCTTGTGATTGGATTGCTTGAGACAAATATTAATACCATGTGTTCATAAATACAACTTCTGAATTTTTATTATAAAATACATGAAGTAGATCATCTCTTTTTTTCTGATTGCATTTTTTCAGATTTTTCAGGGCAGCTTTTTCTGTGATTAAAGCTACTTTTATCCCCCTTTCCATTCCTCTCGCTTTCTCTTATTCAGCCTCCTTCAAATAAACTTTAAGGTCTGAATCTGAGAGAGGAAAAGCGTTTATGCCGAGAGCCGTTTGGAAAGGGCTGTGAGTGGAATCTTTGAGATTTTATTTGTGGGAAAGCGCTAAAGAAACTGCTGATGGATTCTGCATGCCGTAGATTTAAAGCGAAGCTGAGAGCGTTTGGCATGTGAAGACTCTAGTTAACCCTCATTCAGGCGGGATTACAAGCATGGCCTGAATTCAGCCCAGCCCATGATAAACGGGGAAATAGAGCGAGTTAGCCATAGGAAAATAGGATGCGTGACTGATTCGTCCTGTAAAAAAGTGTAGGATTCGGTTCTTTAAGGGCTCGCTAAAGCCTCTAACACTAAAAACCAGATTGAGGCAGTTATACATGTCCCATACGTCTCTCTTTTCATCCCTCGTTTATCATCTAAGCTAACAAAAAATGTTTTAAGAATTTCAGGCTAACATTTCAATTAAACTTCAAATGGCATTTTTTAACTTTCACTCAACATTCAAAACATCAAGTTTAAATATTTTTATATATATATATATATATATATATATATATATATATATATATATATATATATATATATATATATATATATATATATATATAGCCCCACACATGACATGCAGGAAAAAATATTAGGCTAAATCATGTGCACGATTTAATAATTTGTTCCCTCTATGTACTAAAACATGCACACGATTACTATTGCGTTCCCTCGATTTATAAATTGTGTGCACGATTAACTAACTCGTTCCCTCTGTTTGCTAAATCGTGCGTCAAAGTCACAGTTACATCACTTGCTGGCGGAAAAATACTGGGAACAATCGGAGGGAAACTGGTAAAAAACTCAATGTAATAAGAGAAAAAAAATATTGTTGTGCCTGTATTGATGTCAGAATCGCAATGCAAATCATTTTGACATAATATTGTCATCAAAGACGCTATTTGAAGCTAAACGCAGATGTTTAAATGGACAAACTATGGATGAAACCTGCTATGATTATCTTACATTTAAAGCTTAAATTTGATTTAAACAATAGGTCTAAATAATATTCACATATGGGACATATTGTATTAGCCCTAGCATGAAATAACATATAACATTTTACATAACATTTACCAGAGATGGGACCAAGTCACACATGTGCAAGTCTCAAGTAAGTCTCAAGTCTTAACCTTCAAGTCTCAAGTAAGTCCCAAGTATTTTTTTCTTGGGCAAGTCAAGTCACAAGCTATGTCAAGTCAAGTCCAAGTCAAGTCACCTTAATATTGTTATTTTACCTGCAGAATCTGATCTTAATAAAGTTAAAAGACAAGATATAAGTACCTGTCAGTAAATTAAAATAATTTGGATTTGCATTGTAAATACTCATGTTCAGTAAAATACATCATGGAATCAAACAAAATTGTAACTTACTAAAATTATTTATTTTTCACTTCTGCTAACAGTGTTTGAAATGTTTTACATTTTCAACATTGAGTCCATAAAACTAAACATCCAACAGACTCCTCTCTGAACACCTCTCTCTCTCTCTCTCTCTCTCTCAAACAGTTTACATATAACATTAAACTGTTACATTTCTCCCCTCTCTCTCTCTCTCTCTCTCTCTCTCTCTCAGAGTATAGAATATAAATATGACGTATTTTCAGTTGTTTCATACTTTTTTTGTTATGTACAGTACATACCAAAGGTTTGGACACACCTTCTCATTCAAAGAGTTTTATTTTCATGACTATGAAAATTGTAGATTCACACTGAAGGCATCAAAACTATGAATTAACACATGTGGAATTATATATGGAATTATATACATAACAAAAAAGTGTGAAACAACCGAAATATGTAATAGTAGCCACTTTTTGTTTTGATTACTGCTTTGCACACTCTTGGCATTCTCCTGATGAGCTTCAAGAGGTAGTCTCCTGAAATGGTCTTCCAACAGTCTTGAAGGAGTTCCCCGAGAGATGCTTAGCACTTGTTGGCCCTTTTGCCTTCTGTCTGCGGTCCAGCTCACCCCTAAACCATCTTGATTGGGTTCAGGTCCGGTGACTGTGGAGGCCAGGTCATCTGGAGCAGCACCCCATCACTCTCCTTCTTGGTCAAATAGCCCTCGATGCCTTCAGTGTGACTCTTCAATTTTCATAGTCATGAAAATAAAGAAAACTCTTTGAATGAGAAGGTGTGTCAAAATTTTTGGTCTGTACTGTACATAACAAAAAAGTATGAAACAACTGAAAATACGTCATATTTATATTCTGTACTATATGTATGTATATATATATATATATATATATATATATATATATATATATATATATATATATATATAATATGCACTTCTCGTGATTGGGTAATCGCGGCAGCTACATTTGTTTTTCTGATTAATTGTTTTGCTCTATGAGAAAGACAAGGTAACAAAATATTCGGGGCTTATGCCCCTTAGCCCAGCCCTAGCGCCGCCCCTGGAATGCGTTTTTTTGACGGCCTGCTAGCGGATCATTAGGGGCCGTTCACATCACGTCTTTTGCGCGCAAATTCGTTATTTCCAATTTAGGCGCGCGGTATGCACCGCATCGAGTTAAAAACATCTAAACTTTTCAGAATGCCGCAAGCGCACCGCAGGTCATGTGACAATAACTAACCAAGCTTCATCCTTTCCCGTATCAAGGTTGAAAGCTCAGCTAAGATGAAGGAACAGCTGTTCATAGCTGTATATGGATTGCCATTTTGAAATGAATTTAGTAGCAGAGCTACTGCGAGCGATTTTTAGTGCTGCAAATCCATTTATCCTTTGCTGAAATATTGAAGACAAATCGATGACCCTCGGTACCTCTCAGGCTGACATGTTGATGTGATGTGATATCTGATTTAAGTGGGCGTGGTGTGTGTAAGGTAGAGAGGGCATGACTGATGATAGTGTCCTGATCCAGTCACGACGCTATTCTCAGCCTGCGCTCCAGCTGAGTAATCAACTTTATTTTAAAAAAATAATTTATATATTTTATAATCAAACTGAAAACATGATGTGATTAACACTCAAGTCATTCAAGTCATCGTGTCTCAAGTCAAGTCAAGTCCCGAGTCTTTAACTTCCAAGTCCGAGTCAAGTCTCAAGTCCTAAAAATAGCGACTCGAGTCGACTCGAGTCCAAGTCACCAAGTCACAAGTCCCCATGTCTGACATTTACCTATTTTATCTCACAATTCACCCACAAAAATGTAATCACTGTTTGCAAACACTGAAATTGGTCACAAATAAAAAGTGTTAACATCTATATGTGGGATGTGCGCGACCGAGGGTTAAATAGAGAGGTTTAGAAAAAAGGGTTTGGGTTACTCATAATCAACATTTAACCTGGTCAAAATATTGATTTTATGTTATCTGTGCTATACAGTATTTGATCTGCAACGACAATGTGAACTTTTCGAATCATCTGTTTGGCCATAAAGGCATCATTATCCAAAAATAGATCCGCAGCTGGCAGAACAACGTGCTACTTCTTTTCTCCCGATAAGGAAGTTAAAGGGGGGGTGAAATGCTATTTCATTCATACTGTGTTTTTTACACTGTTAAAGAGTTGGATTCCCATGCTTAAACATGGACAAAGTTTCAAAAATTAAGTTGTACGTTTGAAGGAGTATTTTTGTTCGAAAAATACTCCTTCCGGTTTGTCACAAGTTTCGGAAAGTTTTTTTCGAGTATGGCTCTGTGTGACGCTAGATGGAGCGGAATTTCCTTATATGGGTCCTAAGGCACTTCTGCCGGAAGAGCATGCGCTCCCGTATAGCAGAGCACTGAGAGCACAACAGACATTCACTGATCAGAGCGAGAGCGTCGCGAAATGTCACAAAAGAAGTGTGTTTTTGGTTGACAGGGCAACACAACCCTGCACAGATTACCAAAAACGGAGTTGTGCAAGTGTTGTTGTTTGTTCCCTGCATTTCGAAGATGCTTGTTTTACAAACAAGGTCCAGTTTTACGCCGGATTTGCACATCGTTTATTTCTTAAGGATAATGCAGTCCCAATGAAAAAGGGTCACGATCGTGTGTTGGAACCGCAGGCGGTGAGTAAAACTGCTTCAAATATCTCTGTGTTGTTAACTCAGCTATCGGCGCGTAAGCACATCAAGTAAACAACATGCGATGTTGTCATCAAACTGCACTTTCCACATGTACAGCTTAAAAAAAAAAAAAAAAAAAAGACGACATAAAGTGGAACTTAGTCATTTTCCAAAACCGCTAAGCAAATATATACAGTTTCAGTACATACCACATAGAGACGTCGTTGCTGATGCTGCTCTTGTTAAATTTCAGCCTCTGGATCTGATTCTGGATCATAAATATACGCTGAATCTGACTGTTAGCCATGGTTTGTTTTGGATGATGGTTTTTTCCTCACGGTAATGTCACAGCTTCCAGACGCTCTCAACGCAAAAGCTACTGGCGCTCGTGATTCTTTAGCTCCGCCCACACGTCACGCCTCCAGTCGGTCGTGTTTTTCCAGGAAAAATCGGTACAGACTATCTTTCTCTTATGAATATAATAAAACTAAAGACTTTTTGGAGTTATGAAGGATGAAGTACTACTCTATAGGTACTCAAGATTAACAGGATATTGAGTGAAAACGAGCATTTCACCCCCCCTTTAAATGAAATGAAATGTGGAGGATGTAACAAGATTATAGATTTGGCTGATTCATCATCCGAACACTGTTCATTCAGGGAAGGGACCGTCTTTATGAATGAATCATTGAATCATTCATTCAACTGATTAGTTTAACACTGATTCAAATGAAAACACCTGATTCTGATTTGATTTGTTTCGAAGAAGTGCAGAGCAAAAATGAACAAAACAACATGCAAAATTGTGTCAAAAAATGTAAGTTACTCATTATTAATGCTTTGTTTATGGAACTGTTGCTAACAAGGAATATCACTCACTCACGATCATTTCTGAATATCATAGACGGAGTGGTATCGTTTGACTCGGGGAACCTAGCAAACTATTTTCCTCTAGTCTGAGCGTGAGAGAACAGCTATTTTGGGAGGGAATGTTTAAGATACCATCTTCCTTAGCTGTCTGAAGGGAGGAAAACTCCTGATATCAAAGCTAAATTGGCCTCTCTGAAATATCCCTAAATGACGGATTGCCGTCTGGCCCCTTTTCCTCTTAAAAGGGAGGGATTTTACTCTTTACTCTTCTCTGAAAAGCAGCAAGTGAAATGTTGCCGGGAAAACAAATGAAGAGATAGTTCTTTTAAAAGCAGTCCGTCTCTCAGCGGTCTGACCCCCCGTCACTCCTAAAGCATGATGAAAGATTCCCTCCTCCTTCCCCTGCTTCCATCGCACGCAACTCACGGGAAAAACTGAGGAGTGGAGAACAGGGTCGGGAAGACATTTTATAATATCTATCTATCTATCTATCTATAGTGATTCCTTTATATATATATATATAGGGTTAGGGTTATGAATACAATCATAGGCCATTATGGCTTGTAATTTTCATCATTGATTGAAAAGTTGAAAACCTGTTGATTTCTACAGCTGGAGACTTGTAGTGGTTCAAGCGCTGGTTCTCTGCAGACGGACTGAATGAAGGCGTGGATCTCCGCCAGCTCTGCTTCTCAGTTGATTTATGTTGGTCTCTATCAAAACATGAGTGCTGAGAGCTTTTGGGCTTGTTTTTTTGCGAGCACCTGCTGGCTGCTTTCTGCCTCTTTAAGTCTTTGAGCTGTTAAATGTTTAAGCATTTTAGTCGTGAAAAGATCAAAGCGGGTAATGAAGGGCTTCTCGCACTCCAAGCAGCCATCAATCGCACGGTAATCACAATCCTGCAAGTGTTCTGAGCGGCAGAGTTTAACACACTGCCTCACATTCCTTACAGCTGACTTCACCTCAGACTTTACCAAACCAAAACAAAATCACATCTCTGTGGCTCTCTCTCAGTGTCCTGATCGCAGACTGAGAGGTCATAAGGTCACAATTACACCACCACCCCCCCTAAAAACAGTGTGCTTGTTAGAATATCAAATAGTTACTCAATGGGTAACAATAGTAAACTTTTCAAATCACTCAGTACCGACAGAATGATATCAAAGACAGTATCATACATCACTGTACCATACAACCACATAACATTTTTCTAACATTTTTAGCTAATCTAATTTATCCATTTTTCTGCATTGATTTTCTTTTTCCTATACATCCATTCTTCAGTGATCACTTTGACTTTGAGTGTCCCATTAAAACGCTTTTAGTGGGACACTGATGTGTGTTTAACGATTGGCAAAGGACTTAGATTAACTTCACACCAGAAATATTTCAGATGCTGCCATTGGAAAGCAGGTTCTGGGATCCTGGATGAGCTCACATGAGCATCATAAATAGCAGGCAGAACCTCCTGCAGACATTTGACCTAATCATTTAATATGTGGAGAAGACCATTTTTTTAAGCTTGTAGTTGGCACGTTTGAATGTGTTTAGCGAATTGAATTCACTGTACTGCATATGCGCAGAAACAAAAATATTAATGTTCCATGTCAGGTTAAAAAAATAAACTATTTATTACCACAGTCTAACGTTGCTGCTTTTCACAATGTATATAGTCCTACATTGCATTCCTATTTATATTCTGTACATACTCTGCTTAATATTGTATAAAGCAACTCCACTGTACATTTATTTAAATCATAGCTTCACTTATGCTGCACTTATATGTTTATATAAAACACTATATTCTTGCACTTCTGGTTAGATCCTAACTGCATTTCATTAGCTCTGTACTTGTACTCTGCATAATGACAATAAAGTTGAATCTAATCTAATCTAATCTAATCTAAATGTGTCATTAGACTATATTCTGATGCTTTTTCTGCAAAGCATTCGGTTTAACCACTGTCTTGCTGCAACAACTGCAAGAACATCTTCTGTTGAGCTTTAAACACAGATATTGTTTGTACCAACTCTGGTTCTCCTTCAGGTTGCTTCTGTCCCATTTGCATTATACATGATTTACATGAATACAGGATGTGGTTTAAACTAAATATGTAAATGTTGCAAGGTACAGAACTTATGTCCGTCTCTTTTTTATTTTTCCGATATTCTTATTTTATTATCAGCGTTTTCTCACAACAACTTGTACTTACTTTACAGATATAATATAATGCCACACTATTTCGTATTCTAGCCAAATCAGAAAATGGGTTAATAAGGTTGTGTCTGGGAAAGGCTGTTGTTTTTATTGTGATAAAAATAAAAATGATGATGCATAGGTTTCTATTATGATTCTTTTCTCTACTTATAGACTTATTCAAAAAAACATAAATTGAATAGGTCACCAAAAGAAAGGAAATATTATGAATAAATATAGTAAATATTTTCTTTTTTTTGTATGTGAATTATGTTTTTGAAATTAAAATTCTAATATAATAGCTATTAGGTAACGAATGAACACAATAAAACAATTCTTCCATGTTTACCTTTATGTTTTATTCAGGTTTTATCTCTACACCTTTTTTAACCGAAAAATAATATTCCAACTTCACATTCACAAAACAGAAAGTAAAGCAGAGAACAGGAAGTGTAACTGGTTTATCCTCCCACTGAAAGCCCCAGAGAGATGAGACTGTGTTTAGTCTTCAGTACTCTGTAAGTGAGATACACTCATCCGAACTTCACTTAGAGGGCAACTCTTCACAAAAGGTTTGTTTGTGAATATGTTTTCACCAACCATTTTTTTCTAGTTATATCCTTTATTTGGATAAAAATATAAAGTAACTATAAAGTTTTAAAGTAAATATAAAGTTTATTGTTTTTTTTTTTTGTTTTTTTTTTAGATAACAATGGACTTTACTGTCATGAGGTTGGCTATAGCTCAGAACAGTGATGGATTCAGACATGTACTGAAATCTTCAGGTGATAACTTCAACCTCTCAGTGCTTCAGAAAGGAGACCTTATTCTGAGGAAATCGTTTGGTCCGGGTAAAAAGTTTTTCCATGCTGGAATTTACTGTGGAAAAAATGAAGTCATTCAGTTTACATGTACAGGTAGACATCTTTCACTTGATTTATTAAATATACTCACCTGAACATTCTTGTGACTTTCCAACAATAGTTAAGTTGGGATTGGTGTTGATCAAAATGGCACAAATGAAAACTTTCACACATTTTTTGTATTTTGTCTACTCTGGCTCTGTTTGTTCTCTTAGTCAACTTCATCAAGTGCATTCTATAATATTTTATAGATAATAATTTAATAATTTAAACACTGCTTTTAAACATACACTAGTTTATTATTTTCCATCACAGTCTGTATCAACTTAATAATTTATTTTAATTAACAATTTATATTTTAAGTCTTTATACCTAAGTAATTTAGACTTAATGGTTTTAAAGATCCTTAGTTAAATCTGTCCAAACTTTTGTACTGTGTATAAAACAATTCAGAACACTTCCCATTCATGCCTGGAAGTTTTTACACACACACACACACACACACACACACACACACACACACACACACACAGATACTCTTTTGTTGTTTTGCTTTCCAAAGAAGCCACATCCTCTTGCATGGTAATGGGTTTTTGTTTAATTCAGCAAATGAATGACTTTAGTTATTTTTGTTTATATTTTTCTAAATAAAAGAGGGATAAATAACAATGAAATAGTATATAAATATAGTATATAGCAAGTAAACAGTATATAAATAGTAATTAAAATAGTAATAAAAAAAAAAATACTGTTTTTATAAGCCTTGCACAAAATCTTTATATTCTACTTTGTGTTTTTCAGTGCCTCCAGACCAAACCCAAATATCACCATCAAGTTCTAGCAGCTCAAGTTGTAGCTGCTCAAGTTGTCAATTATTGACAAATCACCAGGGGCTTGTGGACAAAATAAGTGTGAAAAAATTCATTTCAGGCCAACTCTTCCACGTTTATCGGTTGAATAATGGCCCCCGCGAAGATCTCTCTCAGAGAATTTCTTTGGCAATGGATGATAATCGAGACTATCATCTCTTAACAAATAACTGTTTGCATTTTGCACTTCGAGTTCTAGGGGTAGGCAAATCATTATAATTATTTTTATTTTTTTGTCATTTTCATAAGTGAGTATGTACTTGATCTCTGAAAAGTATTAAATGCAAATGTTTCTTCTGTGCAGTTTTCACCAGGGCCCATGCCAGAAAGGTAAGCTGCTATATTTCATTTAACATTTAATTATTTACTTTAGTTTATCTTATTTCTTATATTCTAAATACAAAATTGTAATAATAATATATAATATATTCACAAACACACACACACACACACACACACATATACATATATATATATATATATATATATATATATATATATATATATATATATATATATATATATATATATATATATATATAACAACTGATTTATGATCTCTTTTTGCAGCCCGCCACAGGATACAGGTGACACAATTTTCTGTTATTTCTTTGTTTGCTAAAATTTATTTAAACTCATTTGAACTATGTTATTGCGTTACAGCATTTTCTGATTGATTAGTTTTTCTCTCTGAATTTAGGTGTGGAAATCAGTATGGAAGAAACTACACATCTGGTGAATTAACAGGAAAGAAAATGAATAACTTTTATTTTGATTATTTAAAGAGCCACCCAGATGGGAAATCAAAAATTACCTGTATTAAAGTGTATGATGTAGCTGTCCATCTGTGTAAACAATGTGCAAATAATTAAACCAAAAAGTACACGATTTATAAAGTTATTGGCTTCTAAAGTAAGGCCTGGTTCACACGGGACGATTTTAAAATTGTCGGCCGATTTTCCAAACCTGAGAGACACGGCGTGGTCACTGTTCAGCGATGATCAACAGCGCCAGCTGGTTTCAATTGTTTGTGTCCTATCCTATATAAGTTCAGTAACTGGTGTTTCATGTTGTCAGATCGTTGTTTCTCCCCGGTGTGCTCCCGTACCTGTTTCCTGTGTCCTAGTTCCTGCCTGAGTCTTCCTGTGTCGTCGTCGTTCTTGGATCTTCACCTTTCACTGGATTACCGTTCACCTTCACGAGGATTGCATACTCACCGGGATTCGAGGGATCATCACCGAAGCAAGCACCATCATTGTTGCCCACCGAGGTCCCTGTGTCACTGTGCCATCAGCCTTGTGTCCGCCCCTGTGTTACCCTGTGAAATGACTGTGATTTTCTGACTTTTTGAGCTTGGTCAATAAACACGCCTTGCGATTACATCCTGTCTCTGTGTTACGTAACACTGCCATTGGAAAGCAGGTTCTGGCATCCTGGATGAGCTCACATGAGCATCATAAATAGCAGGCAGAACCTCCTGCAGACATTTGACGTAATCATTTAATATGTGTAAAATACCATTTTTTTTTATTAATCTTGTAGTTGGCAAGTGTGAATGTGTTTAGCAAATTTAATTCACTGTACTACATATGCTCAGAAACAGAAATATTAATGTTCCATGTCAGGTTAAAAAAATAAACTATTTATTACCAGTCTTACGTTGCTTCTGTTCATAATGTATATATATTCCTACATTGCATTTCTATTTATATTCTGTATATACTCTGCTTAATACTGTATATAGCAACTCCACTGTACATTCTTTAAATCATAGCTTCACTTACTCTGCATTTTTATGTTTATATAAAACACTTTATTCTTGCACTTCTGGTTAAACGCTAACTGCATTTCATTACCTCTGTACTTGTACTCTGCATAATGACAATAAAGTTGAATCTAATCTAATCTAAATGTGTCATTAGACTACATTCTGATGCTTTTTCTGCAAAGCATTCAGTGTAACCACTGTCTTGCTGCAACAACTGCAAGAACATCTTCTGTTGAGCTTTAAAGGAACACTCCGACTTTTTGGGACTTTAGCTTATTCACACAATCCCCCAGAGTTAGATAAGTCCATACATACCTTTTTCATTTCTGTGCGTTCTGTAAGTGTTATTTGACGCACCCATCGCTAGCCTAGCTTAGCACAAAGACTGGATGTAAATGGATACTGTTAGCATAGTAATTCCAATAAGTGACAAAATAATGCAAACATTTCCCTATTTACATGTTGTGATCTGTATAGTCACAGCGTGTAAAAATAACAAGGCTATATGAGACCGAGACCATTTTTAATCATATAAATACTGGGAACTATATTCTCACTAGGCGTAGGAGCACTAGGCGTAGAAACACACCTGTAAACACCATCAAGAAAGTTTTTCGTTTGCTCTGAACATTTTACTGTGGACGACTATTTTGAAAAAATGCAAGTTGCCACACGGACCATGAAACGTGTGCTAAAGGATACAGCCATCCCATCGATAATAAAGACAGGACAAATTGGATCACCTGTTGCTGTGGTAAGTGTTCCGTTATGTTTTGAGATAACTAACATTAGCCATACTGTAACAGTGCCATGCTACTGTAATATAACCTTAGTAGTGACACTATTACGTGAATAGGGGCTCCGCGTTTCCCCTTTATTGTTATTATTGTGTTGTCATGAACACACTGCTCGTGATCATTATAACAAAATCACTTACTTGGTGGACAGCTGACCATTAGGTTCACTCGGCATGGGGCGTTTCTTCCAGTTGATCTTGTAACAATGGGGAAAAAAAGTGACAACTGCCGGGTGTATTAGGGTAGATAAATCTTCCGTGGTAGTGACGCAAATATTTTGATTGTCATCAAGCCTTGACATTGATGGCAATACCCGGTCCCGTTCATTACAACAAAGGCACTCGGTTTCTGTCGGCATAGGTTGGCATGTTCCACATTTACAGCACCAGTCTGTGTTCGTTCTGATTCTCCCTTCGACATCTTGTCTTACAGCTTCCAAAGTTTGTAACTCCTCGTCTGTGTATTCTGGCTCAAAACTATATGGTTCTGGATCTTGGTTTGATACACAGTAAAATTCCTCTGAGTCTGACAATTCCTCAAAGTCAGCCATGATCACAAGTCACGTCTAGCTAGTCACTTGTTTTGTTTACGGAACCATCAACAAGGCGTCTCGTGTGCTGCGCTAATCACTCCGCCCAAGGAGCCACTCCGCCCAAGTAACGTTAGCTGTGCTCCTACGCCTAGTGAGAATATAGTTCCCAGTATTTATACGATTAAAAATGGTCTCTGTCTCATATAGCCTTGTTATTTGTACACGCTGTGACTATACAGATCACAACATGTAAACAGGAAAATGTTTGCATTATTTTGTCACTTATTGGGATTACTATGCTAACAGTATCCATTTACATCCAGTCTTTGTGCTAAGCTAGGCTAGCGGTGGGTGCGTCAAATAACACTTACAGAACGCACAGAAATGAAAAAGGTATGTATGGACTTATCTAGCTCTGGTGGTTACTGTGAATAAGCTAAAGTCCCAAAAAGTCAGACTGTTCCTTTAAACACAGATATTGTTTGTACCAACTCTGGTTCTCCTTCAGGTTGCCTCTGTCCCATTTGCATTATAGATACAGTCGGCATCTAGTCATAGCTGGGGGCGTGGCCGGCGTGGGGGAAAACACTGCGAGCATCGTGTGTATCTGAATGGCAAAATGCACATATTGAGCACTCATTCCCAGAGACACGTAGTACAATTGTAGTCTCTTTTAACTTTAATATTCATATACACGTCCATATCGATATTTGATTCATTTTACAGCCCTAATATATGTATTCATTCAAATATAGCCAAATCCCGTGACGTTCTGCTTTATACAGCAAGCTCTATTTTTGACTGGATTCCGCGATTCAATCGTTTCGCAAACACAGACGGGGTGAATTTATGAATGAAAGTGTAAAAGTTCTGACACAAAACTAAGTTGTTCATGTCCACATACTTTTCTAAGTGGGTTTATGTTCGACACTAGGCTAACGTTACATAGTTTTGCTTAAGGTAGAATGATAAGGCTAAATATATATTCATGCCACTTTCTGAAACAACCTTACACAGTTTTGATAATGTGATGAAATGCCGACTGCACACTCACATGCTTAGTCTTGGGATTCCACAACTTCCCTTGATCATCCTCACAATTTATTGCTTGTAGCCATTTTGTAATCCTTTCCGGCTCTGTATGTTTATTAGGAAGGTTGTAGAACTTAAATTCATAATTTGTTAGTTTATTGGAGGTACAGAAAACGACACAGCAACTCTTCGGCGTGATTGTCCCGTTTATTTCAAATGTCGCCAAGGCAATGTTTTCCCCCACGGGCTAAATCCTCATCACGTGACGGGGCGTTCCCAGACCAACCGTCTGTATCTATACATGATTTACATGAATACAGGATGTGGTTTAAAGGAAATATGTAAATGTTACAAGGTACAGTACTTATGCCCGTCTCTTTTTTATTTTTCCTATATTTTTATTTTAATATCACTGTTTTCTCACAACAACTTGTACTTACTTTACAGATATAATATAATGTCACACTATTTCGTATTCTAGCCAAATCTTTGCAGAAAATGGGTTAATAAGGTTGTGTCTGGGAAAGGCTGTTGTTTTTATTGTGATAAAAATAAAAATGATGATGCATAGGTTTCTATTATGATTCTTTTCTCTCCTTATAGACTTATTCAAAAAAACATAAATTGAATAGGTCACCAAAAGAAAGGAAATATTATGAATAAATATAGTAAATATTTTCTTTTTTTTGTATGTGAATTATGTTTTTGAAATTAAAATTCTAATATAATAGCTATTAGGTAACGAATGAACACAATAAAACAATTCTTCCATGTTTACCTTTATGTTTTATTCAGGTTTTATCTCTACACCTTTTTTAACCGAAAAATAATATTCCAACTTCACATTCACAAAACAGAAAGTAAAGCAGAGAACAGGAAGTGTAACTGGTTTATCCTCCCACTGAAAGCCCCAGAGAGATGAGACTGTGTTTAGTCTTCAGTACTCTGTAAGTGAGATACACTCATCCGAACTTCACTTAGAGGGCAACTCTTCACAAAAGGTTTGTTTGTGAATATGTTTTCACCAACCATTTTTTTCTAGTTATATCCTTTATTTGGATAAAAATATAAAGTAACTATAAAGTTTTAAAGTAAATATAAAGTTTATTGTTTTTTTTTTTTGTTTTTTTTTAGATAACAATGGACTTTACTGTCATGAGGTTGGCTATAGCTCAGAACAGTGATGGATTCAGACATGTACTGAAATCTTCAGGTGATAACTTCAACCTCTCAGTGCTTCAGAAAGGAGACCTTATTCTGAGGAAATCGTTTGGTCCGGGTAAAAGTTTTTCCATGCTGGAATTTACTGTGGAAAAAATGAAGTCATTCAGTTTACATGTACAGGTAGACATCTTTCACTTGATTTATTAAATATACTCACCTGAACATTCTTGTGACTTTCCAACAATAGTTAAGTTGGGATTGGTGTTGATCAAAATGGCACAAATGAAAACTTTCACACATTTTTTGTATTTTGTCTACTCTGGCTCTGTTTGTTCTCTTAGTCAACTTCATCAAGTGCATTCTATAATATTTTATAGATAATAATTTAATAATTTAAACACTGCTTTTAAACATACACTAGTTTATTATTTTCCATCACAGTCTGTATCAACTTAATAATTTATTTTAATTAACAATTTATATTTTAAGTCTTTATACCTAAGTAATTTAGACTTAATGGTTTTAAAGATCCTTAGTTAAATCTGTCCAAACTTTTGTACTGTGTATAAAACAATTCAGAACACTTCCCATTCATGCCTGGAAGTTTTTACACACACACACACACACACACACACAGATACTCTTTTGTTGTTTTGCTTTCCAAAGAAGCCACATCCTCTTGCATGGTAATGGGTTTTTGTTTAATTCAGCAAATTAATGACTTTAGTTATTTTTGTTTATATTTTTCTAAATAAAAGAGGGATAAATAACAATGAAATAGTATATAAATATAGTATATAGCAAGTAAACAGTATATAAATAGTAATTAAAATAGTAATAAAAAAAAAAATACTGTTTTTATAAGCCTTGCACAAAATCTTTATATTCTACTTTGTGTTTTTCAGTGCCTCCAGACCAAACCCAAATATCACCATCAAGTTCTAGCAGCTCAAGTTGTAGCTGCTCAAGTTGTCAATTATTGACAAATCACCAGGGGCTTGTGGACAAAATAAGTGTGAACAAATTCATTTCAGGCCAACTCTTCCACGTTTATCGGTTGAATAATGGCCCCCGCGAAGATCTCTCTCAGAGAATTTCTTTGGCAATGGATGATAATCGAGACTATCATCTCTTAACAAATAACTGTTTGCATTTTGCACTTCGAGTTCTAGGGGTAGGCAAATCATTATAATTATTTTTATTTTTTTGTCATTTTCATAAGTGAGTATGTACTTGATCTCTGAAAAGTATTAAATGCAAATGTTTCTTCTGTGCAGTTTTCACCAGGGCCCATGCCAGAAAGGTAAGCTGCTATATTTCATTTAACATTTAATTATTTACTTTAGTTTATCTTATTTCTTATATTCTAAATACAAAATTGTAATAATAATATATAATATATTCACAAACACACACACACACACACAAACACACACACACACACACACACACACACACACACACACACACAAACACACACACACATATATATATATATATATATATATATAACAACTGATTTATGATCTCTTTTTGCAGCCCGCCACAGGATACAGGTGACACAATTTTCTGTTATTTCTTTGTTTGCTAAAATTTATTTAAACTCATTTGAACTATGTTATTGCGTTACAGCATTTTCTGATTGATTAGTTTTTCTCTCTGAATTTAGGTGTGGAAATCAGTATGGAAGAAACTACACATCTGGTGAATTAACAGGAAAGAAAATAAATAACTTTTATTTTGATTATTTAAAGAGCCACCCAGATGGGAAATCAAAAATTACCTGTATTAAAGTGTATGATGTAGCTGTCCATCTGTGTAAACAATGTGCAAATAATTAAACCAAAAAGTACACGATTTATAAAGTTATTGGCTTCTAAAGTAAGGCCTGGTTCACACGGGACGATTTTAAAATTGTCGGCCGATTTTCCAAACCTGAGAGACCCCACACACGGCGATAAAAAATCACGGGTCTAACAGTTTTGGTCGTTCCGTGTGTGGTGTGCAGCCACACGGCAATATCAACACATCACACACGAACCGATTTGACTCCCGAGCATTCCCAGGTCAGGCGGGAAATCTCGCAAAATCCCTTGAGATCAAACGTGACTTCAGAGTAAACAATCATGGCGGACGAAGAGGATGCAGTGACCATAGTTTGTGCTTTGTTTTTAACGGAAAAAAAAACATAAAAAAAACAAGAAAAGGCGATGGTCAAAGAGGTGGAGACAACGCGAGCATGGATTATACTTGCTACATCATGATATGGAGGTAAATTGTTGTTTTATCTCATAGAAATGTTGTTACGTACTACACAGATTAATTACCGTCGAAATAAACGTTCATATATTCGTTTCCATGTACTCTGGTGGACTGCAGTTGTGGATGTAGTTATGCCCATCGACTTTATTTGTATTTGTTATATTTGTTATATTATATACGCCGGTTGTTTTGATTTTGTCTTAATACACCACACACGGCAGGAATATTTGATCAGATTATTTTACGATAATCGGAGCATCCTAAGATTGTCGGAAGGGGTGAATCGGGGCTAAAATCGGCCTAATTATCCTGCCGTGTGAACCAGCCTTAAGGAGTCGACTCTGAATCGCTGAAACGAGTCGTTATAGATTTCAAATCTTTTGCCCATCTCTATGTACGTCACTAGGAACACTTTGCATAATAATCTCCGCCTACCAACTTAGGAGAAATGGAACTCTGACCTGCCCCATCCCCCACACACAGACGCTCTGGTTGGTGTGATAGCATCATGTCGAGGAGACAGTGTGTTTTTAATTGTAAAGGCAAGTTTGTTTTATTTTCACTGCCAAAGAATGAAAATCAGAAGAACCAATGGCTAAAATTAATTTTTACCACAATACCAGAGCAGTACAACAAGTCCCTTTTGTTGTGTTCACAACATTTCACTGATGACTGCTTTTCTAATCTCGGTGAGTACAGCGGGATTTTCAAAGCGTTTGACCATAAAAGAGGGTTCATTACCAACTTTATTTAGACCAACGAGCATCTCCGAATCACAACGCGAAGTATGATTATGAAGTTATGTGTCTGTTTTCTCCCGAGTGTCTTAAGGCTGGTTCACACGGCAGGATAATTAGACCGATTTTAGCCCCGATTCACCCCTTCCGACAATCTTAGGATGCTCCGATTATCGTAAAATAATCTGATCAAATATTCCTGCCGTGTGTGGTGTGTTAAGACTGCTCTCCTCTGCTCGGAAGAATGTCGGGACCTCTCCGATCTCAAATTGGGGATATCCAACATGTTGGATTTATTTGGCCCGATTTCTTCTCGTGTGTGGTGTCCCCCGAGGACAAACAATCACGCAGCCTGTGGACTGTGGCGTGTACCCAATCAGAAAGCGAGATGACGAGGCAGTGATAGTACCGGGAAACAAAATCAAAACAGCCAGCGTATATAATATTAACAAATACAAATAAAGTCGATGGGCATAACTACATCCACAACTGCAGTCCACCAGAGTACATGGAAACGAATATATGAACGTTTATTTCAACGGTTATTAATTTGTGTAGTACGTAACAACATTTCTATGAGATAAAACAACAACTTATCTCCATATTATGATATAGCAAGTATATTCCATGCTCGCGTTGTCTCCACCTCTTTGACCATCGCCTTTTCTTGTTTTTCTTATGTTTTTTTTCCGTTAAAAACAAACTATGGCCACTGAATCCTCTTCGTCCGCCATGATTGTTTACTCTGAAGTCACGTTTGATCTCGAGGGATTTTGCGAGATTTCCCGTCTGACCTGGGAATGCTCGGGAGTCAAATCGGTTCGTGTGTGATGTGTTGATATTGCCGTGTGGCTGCACACCACACACGGAATGACCAAAACTGTTAGACCCGTGATTTTTTATCGCTGTGTGTGGGGTCTCTCATATTTGGAAAATCGGCCGACAATTTTAAAATTCACCCCAAACAGATGCTAATGCATAGTTTACCGTGGAGGTGTGTGCGGAACAACCAATCCAAACTGGTTATGTTAGTTGACCAATCAGAACACAGTATGCTACCGAAAGGTGGGGTTTAAGGAAACTGAATCTTTTGAACAGCTTCGTGGGAACCGTTTGGGGATCTCTGAGAATTTAGATAATTTTAAAATGATATTTTGACAAAATGACAATGTTTTTTAACCTTGGATGGATTTAAAAAACCTAATGTACAGGACTTATAAACAGTGATAGGAAGCTTAGAATTTTCATCTTACTGGCTCTTTAATATCAAAAGATTTTAGAATACAAAAATAGATCATGTATAACTAATGCTTGATTTATATTAACTTTATAAAAAAAAACGATTTAAATATAAGAGATTTAAGAGTGACAGTTTGTTTTTAAAAATACTAACATTTCATCTAATAAGTATGTATATGGGCCAGAATATATTTCATTTGTCTTGTGCTGTTGAGTTAAATGTCTGTTTTAGACTTTGATGTCATTGGGAACACAAAAGTAAATTAACATACAACCATTGTTAGTACCATTCTACAGGAAAACTGTCAAATTTTTACACTATGGACTTTTGTGTTTGTTTTCATGTTTTCCCTCTTTTTTTGACCTAGTTTCTGTCTTCTAATGCTTGTGTCTTTATGTTCAGGTGTTTCTTGTCTATTATCCTCATTCACATTCCACATATAAGTTGATAAGTTGCATTCTGTTCAGTGTTTGGTTGTCTGGTCTCGTAGATGTATACTTGTGTCTACTGCCTTCTTGTTATGGATTAACCATATGTGGATTATTAAAGACTGTATATTGTGATCTTCTTTATATTCGTGTGTTCACTTATGCACCACACCGTGACACAAATATCCTCAGATGAGCTCATCTAAGACATCTGATGATAAAGGCAGAACTGTTTATCGCCCAAGCCAGTCCAATAATCAACAGAGTGACTTTAGCCGCGTTTCCACCGCAGGAACTTTCCCCAGGAACTAGGGACTTTGGCCTGGTACTCGGTGTGTTTCCACCGCAGGAACCAGGAACTAAATAAAGTTCCGGGTAAAAAAATGCCCCTCAGAAAGTCCCTGCTGGCGAGGTGGTACTTTTTCAAAGTTCCGGAACTTTCGGGGGCGGGACTTTGGCGCTAAACATTCTGATTGGTTGAGTTCACGCAGCATTGGTTGAGTTCAACCACCATTTATTCGAATCAACATTTTCTAAATATTACTGTTATTGTGTCATGAAATGTTATTTTAAAAGTATTTCAGGCGAGAATGTAGTTGTTTAAAACTCAAATCTGTGGTTTATTTATAAAGACAGTGCCTATTTAAAAATGTGTTTCGCCGATCTCAGAGACGGTAAGCTCCACTCGATCAGCGGGAGCTCAGTCCTCATGTATCCGCAGAGAGCAGCCTCATCTCGGATAGATCTTCTGATATGTGCCGCTGGCTTTGATGTCTCTTTAGTGGTTAAACATAAAATATAATTCAGCTGCGTGGTAAACCTAACAGGTTTTCTTTGGTCTGTATTCAATTTATCTATATGTTAAAATTAAAATAAAAAAGGCAAGTCTACATAATATTTCGTTTCATTGCAATGGCTGTATATAACATTACACATATCCCTGAACTATGTACATTTCTGCAGCTGTTATTATGTTTAAATGAAAACGAAAGGAGGCAGTGGTATTTTATATCCTATTTAGTTTTATTGTAAATATACTGAGGGGAAAATAACAGTAGCCAAAGCGATCTGAGTTCACGCAGCATTGGTTGAGTTCAAACACCATTTATTTGGATCATTTTGAAATATTACTGTTATTGTGTCATGAAATGTAATTTTAAAAGTATTTCAGGCGAGAATGTAGTTGTTTAAAACTCAAATCTATGGTTTATTTATAAAGACAGCGCCTATTTAAAAATGTATTTCGCCGATCTCGTAGACGGTGAGCTCCACTCGATCAGCGGAAGCTCAGTCCTCATGTATCCGCAGAGAGCAGCCTCATCTCGGTCAGATCTTCTGATATGTGCCGCTGGCTCTGATGTCTCTTTAGTGGTTAAACATAACATAATTCAGCTGCGGGGTAAATCTAACAGGTTTTCTTTGGTCTGTATTCAATTTATCTATATGTTAAAATGAAAATAAAATATTATAATATAATATTATAAATATAATATTTCGTTTCATTGTAATGGCTGCATATACACGTACATATCCCTGAACTAAGTACATTTCTGCAGCTGTTATTATGCTTAAATGAAACCAAAGGAGGCAGTGGTATTTTATATCCTATTTCGTTTTATTGTAAATATACAGAGAGGAAAATTACAGGATTCGCGTAGTCGCTGACATCACACTCCCCAGTCGAATGCACAAAGTCAGAACTAACTACCAATGATGCACGTCCAAAATCAGCGTACCTTTTTTTTTTTTTTTTTTTTTTTTAAATCAGGGGTACTTTGTATTGAGAAACGCGCAGACCTACGTCACCAGTCTATTTGCCTAATCTACCCGGTACTTTACACCGTGGTGGAAACGCAGAAAGCAAGGGGTCTGGGGGGAAAAAAGTTCCTGGGAAAAAAAGTTCCTGGTACAAATGTTCCGGGTAATTTCGGTGGAAACGCGGCATTTGCATCTCAAGATTGTGCTCAAGGGGCGTAGCCATATTTTCAAAAGTGAGGGGGACGGAAATTACACACACACACACACAGACATATATATATATATATATATATATATATATATATATATATATATTGTGAGCCGTGTCCCAGGCACCTATCAGCAACGGAAGAGATCCACCTGCACACAATCACCAGGCTGATCGAACCCAGCTGAAGACGCTGAAGAGAGGACTACAAAAGCTGCACCTGAGAAGATACGGGTGAGAAAGTTCTCCTGAAGACAGCCAGTTAATGTTGTGTCTCTTGTCTCTCCAGAAAGCGACTGACCGACCAGGCCGCCACCTGAGCACCGGACACCGATTTCCCTTACACTCAGCCGGCCGGCGAACAGGATCACTCAGCACCAAGGACGAGCACCAGACACCTCTGGCACCCTCACGGTCACAACCACTAATAAAATACACCCTCCGGGGCTTTATACTTTCACTGCAGCCTGTCGTGTGATTCTTCAGCCCGCGACACTGGTGGAGAATGCGGGCAAACTGCTGAAGAATCACCTGCACCACGACCCACCGGTTTGTTTGTTTTCTTTTTCTCCCTTCTCTGTGTTTCGTCAGGTGGTGACTCCTCCCCCAGCCATGGAAGAATTCCTCAAACACCTGACGGAAATAAGTATTCGACAGCAACAAATCGTCGGACATGTGGCTACTCGGCAGGGAGAGACGGAGCGTGAAGTCGCCGCTCTCCGCTTCGCGGCTGCCCAGCGGGTCCAGCTGCCGGATCCCCGCACTCAAGCCACACAACTTTTGCCGAAGATGACCATCCACGACGACGTGGAACATTATCTGGGCATGTTTGAGTCCGTCGCACGGATACTGGCCCCAACGCTGACAGGGGAACCCCAGCAGGACTATTTCTCCATGCCAGCGAGCCAAAAAGAATCATACGACGAATTACGGAAGGAAATCCTGGTCCGCCTAGGTCTGTCTCCCATCGCCGCGTCCCAATTGTTCCAAACATGGGAATAAAACAGTCGGTTGCCAGCCCATGCCCAAGTCGCCGAACTCAACCGCCTCGCCCATCACTGGTTGCTCACCGGGGACCCCAGCGCTGCCCAAGTGGCCGAACGTGTCGTAATGGACCGGTATCTGCATGCCCTGCCACGGCCCCTTCGGCAGGCAGCCGGAATGAGGAACCCGCAGACCGTGGGAGATCTTGTTGAGGCCGTTGAACTAGCAGAGGCGACGTTACGTTGAGAGGCTGGGGAGCGAGCACGGCCATTTCCCCGGAGGGTGTACTAGGAGCGACGCACGCTATAGGGCACCCAGCGCACAGACACTCTTCGTGGTCCAGAATTGCCTGCTGTACTGTGTCGCGCAGCGGAGAGAGGAGGAGGTGAAACTGCTGGTAGTCCCACATACAAGGACACAGATGGTCATTGAGCTCGCTCATTCCCATCCGATGGCTGGCCACCTGGGGGCGCAGAATACTACCCAACGGATCCGAGACAGATTCCACTGGCCCGGCATGGAGGCGGAGATGAAACGATTTTGTCAGGCTTGTCCGGACTGCCAACGGACATCGCCACATACACCTCCCCCAGCTCCGCTGATTCCACTGCCCATCATCGAGGTGCCCTTTGAGCGAATAGGAATGGATTTAGTAGGGCCGCTGCCAAAGTCCGCCCGGGGACACGAACATATATTAGTCATCGTGGGCTATGCGACCCGGTACCCCGAAGCCATTCCATTGCGCAAAGCTACATCCAAGGCCATCGCCCTGGAGCTCTTCCTGCTGTGTAGCCGGGTCGGCATCCCCCGAGAGATATTGACTGACCAGGGCACCCCCTTCATGTCCCGGACGATGGCTGACCTCTGCAGCCTGCTCAAGGTAAAGCAGCTTCGTACCACCGTCTACCACCCTCAGACCGATGGGCTGGTCGAAAGGTTCAGTCAGACGTTGAAGCGGATGCTCCGTCGCGTGGCTGCAGACGACTGACGGGATTGGGACCAAATGCTGCCATACGTCCTCTTCGGCATCCGGGAAGTCCCCCAGGCCTCCACAGGATTTTCACCGTTCGAGCTTCTGTTTGGGCGGCAGCCCCATGGCCTGCTCGATGTCGCCAAAGAGGCCTGGGAGCAGCAGCCGACCACCCATCGGACCACGATCGAGCACGTGAGGGAGATGAGGGAAAGGATCGACCGCGTCATGCCCGCGTCATAACACCTGACAGCAGCCCAAGAAGCCCAACGTCGATGATACAACCGTGTGGCCCAACCACGGGAATTCCAGCCAGGGGATTACGTTTTAGTCCTCGTCCCAACGACAGTATGTAAATTCCTCGCTAAATGGCAAGGCCCATATATCGTCACGGAGAAAGTGGGGCCCGTGACTTACAGAGTACACCAGCCTGGACGAAGGAAGGAAAGTCAACTATACCACATTAATCTCCTGAAGCGCTGGGAGGGAACGAGGACTTAGGTCGCCGCACTCGCCGCCATTTCTCCCGTGGTTGTTGACATCAGCCCCCAACTGTCGGCCGCCCAGAGGACGGAGCTCCAACATCTGGTCGGTCAATTCTCTGATGTGTTCTCCCCACGTCCCGGGTGGACCCACATACATACTTCAGCATGATGTACGCACACCTCCAGGGACCATCGTGCGACAGCGGCCCTACCAAATCCCGGAGGCCTGGCAACGCGAAGTCAAAGGGGAGGTTCAGGAGATGCTGAAGTTGGGGATCATCGAGCCCTCCCGCAGTCCCTGGTCCAGTCCCATAGTCATGGTCCCAAAACCGGACGGCACCCTCCGGTTCTGTAACGACTTCCGCCGCCTCAACGAGGTCTCCGAGTTCGATGGATACCCGATGCCCCGTGCCGACGAGCTGCTGGAGCGGCTGGGGAAAGCCCGGTTCATTTCCACGCTCGACCTCACCAAAGGCTACTGGCAGGTGCCGTTAACAGAATCCACCAAAGCAAAGACCGCCTTCTCCACCCCCAGTGACCACTGGCCAGTGTTGTAGTCGAGTCACCAACTGTCGAGTCCAAGTCGAGTCTTGAGTCTCCGTGTTCGAGTCCGAGTCCAAGTCCGAGTCACCAAAGAAGAGTCAGAGTCGAGTCCAAGTCGAGTCACCATTACCAGAGTTCGAGTCCGAGTCGAGTCTCGAGTCTCGTATTGGATTTTTTTTTTGAAGGTTTTATTGAAGTTTTTTGAGGAAACAATAGCAACCAACTGAGTTGGTAGGCATTGAAGTCCATTATATGAAGAAAACATGCTGAAATGTTTTCCTTAAAAAATATAATTTAAGAAAAAACGCCATAGATATCCTGGATGGCATTGGGAGGAGTAAATGATTAGGAAATTTTCATTTTTGTGTGAACTAATCCTTTAACACTGTATTACAGAAATACACTCGGCGAAAAAAAGAAACGTGCATATTACAATGAGTGTGTGTGTGTGAGAGAGAGAGAGAGAGAGAGCGTGTGTGAGTGACCCAGTGATTTAGCGTGAGTGGGTTTGCATGTGTTCAAGTGAATGTGTGTATTTGAGGGCACGCGCCTAGTCAGAAAGCAGCGTGTAACGATAAGGGCCGTTCGCGTCTTTTGCACGCTCAAGTTCGTTATTTCCAATGTATGCGCGCGGTATGCACGCTCATAATGGAAGCATCCAGGCGCGTCCGCACCGCATCGAGTTAAAAACAATTAAACTTTTCAGAATGCCGCAAGCGGACCGCGGGTCACGTGACAAGAACTAACCAATCAGCTTCATCCTTTCCCGCAAGTGCCCGAGCGCTTTGGAAAAAAAGTAAAGTGAGTGACGTCAGTGGGTGTGTTGTCAAGCAAAGAGAGCGAGCAGTAGCAGTGTCTGTGAGGAAAAAGAATAGATCCCGGCCGGTCTTGGGCACGAAACATTTTTTTATAAAATTTTTAATCAAAAACAACGTGATGAATGCTCAAGTCCGATTTTATATATCCTCGAGTCCGAGTCCGAGTCCAAGTACGAGTCATCAGTCCACGAGTCCAAGTCGAGTCACGAGTCCAGAGAATGGAGTCTCGAGTCGGACTCGAGTCCAAAGAATAGTGAGTCCAGTAGCGGGTTCTCCCCTTCGGGCTGCACGGGGCTCCAGCCACCTTTCAACGGATGATGGACAACGTGCTGAGACCCCATCAGGCTTATGCAGCGGACTACATCGATGATGTCGTCATCCACTCGGAGACTTGGGAGGACCACCTGGAGCGGCTCCGGAGGGTGCTTCGGCGGGCAGGGCTCACCGCCAATCCCAAGAAGAAGGCGAGACTTCTTTAAAAAAAAAAAAAAACATTAACAAGCTTACTGTTCAAAAACATTTGACTGGTAGTGGATACTATAGGCAACTTGAATTTTACTCTAATTTCTTGCTTTTAATTGGCTAAAAATCTATACCTGCTGGACAATAACAAAGAATAATGATTTGTTTATATACTACAAACACTTTTTATCACATAATAAGGCAGAATAGTTTCTATACTGTAATAAATGCTGTCAGTTAGCACTGATTTGTACATATACTTTATTTATCACCTGCTGGATATTTTTTTGGACTTAAAAAAACTAAACTAAACCGAAAACAACTCTTTCATACAGCGATAGCTGGACGCTGTTGCCCCAATATTAGAAATTTCCTGTTATGACTTTCAGCGCGAGAGCGGCCTCTGGCTTCGAGTATGAATGAAACACGCAGCATGAGAGTTTAGCGCTCTGTGAAGTTCATCACGCCTTCTGGGTCCGAAAAAAACAAAAGGTCATGCGCAGACTATCCTGTCTCTTTGAGTTTAAATCTATATTTATTCACACCAGCTCTTGAAAACCTCTATACGAACACACTTGCCCGAAAAAGTGCAGGGGATGAAGTTCCTTGATGATAAAAGTGGGGGGGACACGTCCCTAGTGTCCCCCGCGTAATCTACGCCCCTGTTGTGCTCTGTCTTTGAGTGAAATGGAATACTGAACTGAAGCTCACAGCAGACTGTGTTGTCTTTGTCATATATATTTAATAATATGCATTTGTTCATAAAATAAACATTCATTAGGAATGTGATCAATTTATGCTTTCTTTTAAACCAGTGTTCATATGGTGATGTATTTATTTTTGATGTCTCTGTCACCTTTTTTTTTCTGTTGACTTCACCTGTCTTTATTACACATCTATTATTAAAAAAAAAACGATTGTGAGTATTAAACACTAAATACTATCCTTACCATCTGCATGATGTTACAGCTGGTAGGTGGGAAAAAAATAAATAATCATAGAATACAATAAAAATCAGGACCTTGATAAAGCATTGAAGGAATAAAGTGTTTGTCTTGATAAAACACAATAAAATGTTCCTTCTGATTCTTATATTGAACGATTAAAAACGTTGAAATGGCGACTTATTCTAAGAACTGAAGGATGTAAATATGTTATACTGTTGGCTTTACGCTTTCAAATGTTTTATAGTATCTCAAATCAAATTAATTATAAGCAGATAAACAATGTGGTTCAAAAGATTACTAGTGCATTACATTTCTTTTTCAATATCCTATAAAGATATGTCTTCTCGATTGGACTTCTAAAATTTCATGGATTTTTACACAGTACTGCAGTAAAAAATTATGATTAATTATACAGTTATAGCAACAGGTTAGCAGGTTACATTTTGGGCTTTATGGCACAAACACTCATTCTGATTAATTTCAGGAAGGAAATCGAAGCCTTAAATTGGGTTTAAATTGGTCTAATGGAGATCAACTGGTTGTGTGTGTGATGAGGTGTACCTTTAGACTACTCTTGATGAAATATTATAGAGTCAAACTCCTTGACTGTAATTCTGTTATACAGAAATGGGAAAATCATATGTTTATGAATCCTCTGTATCAGTGCTAAGCAATGTTAGCCTAGGCAGTTGTTAATAATTTAGCTTGGTACTAATAATATTATGATTTTATTAAGATTTTGTTTTAACACATGAGCTCTCATGGTGTATTCCTTCATTTCTAAATGAGTGGTGACCAGATTTTTATGCAGGTAAACATTTAAAAGCACATTTATTTTTGCTGTACACTAAATGTCTCTGATGGGTGAATCTGCTGAACTAATGAAACTGATTTGTGTTTCTCTGAGTCATTCTTGTTTACTGCGCAGATGTCAGTTGCGCCTCCTGTCCAATCCATCATACAATCACTCACCACCACCAGACCTTATCATAAAACACACACACATTCACACACGCAAGTCCACCCACACACAGACCCTCATTTGGTTTCACTTTGTTGATTGCAACCAGGAATGAGTGGCATGTCCACAGACACACCCGGCGAGACGCTTCAAGCCGCAGCTCGCTGCTCCTTTTATCTCAAGTGTGTGTGTGTGTTTTATATCTCCGCTCCTCTTCACCGCATCAACGGTATTCATTGCATCCAGACACGGTCAGATTGGATCCAACCCAACCCAATGCCCCAGGAAGAACAAAGAAAGACCAAATACCAGCAGATTTCTGGAGTTCACATTGGTGCATCTCTGCCAGGAGATACTTTATCACTTCATAGAGATCTGACTAAAGTTTTGCTTTGTAGTGAGTCCTCTTTGCGTTCAGGTTCATGTACAGTTGGCCCCAAAGGGAAAGGGTTTCATTTCCAGGTTTGCATTATTCTTGAAGGTTTCCAGGAGGCAGAATTAGAGAAAACGGGTGCAGAATACCGTAAATGTGCCGGATGGGTTTTTAACCCTTCGGGCGGTGCGGTTAAGAAAAGAATGGATTTCCATACTCTGTGAGACCGCCTGGTTATTTCCGCAGTCCTCCTCATGGGAATTGTGTGGAGAATTTTTATTCTTTTGTTTTGGCTGGAATTTCAAAGCACAAACATGTGGTAGTCATTCCGGCACGGGCTCGGAAGTTCACTGTCCTAATAACGGGCAGTTAAGACAAACAAACCCCCAGAGTAATGAAAGAAACCAGCCGTCCACTTAAACTGGGGCCAAGATCCATTTCCCAGTCAGGACGGAGAATTAGTAGAGCTGACAGCCATCAGTAGTGAGTCTGAACAGGAATATGAAAGATAAACTTGATGGAAAAACAACATGATTATAAAAATATATTTCCTTTGAAGAAGAAAAACATGACAAAATTCCCCCAAAATAAATGTATCTTGCTTGCATGTTTTATTCTAAGTGGCATTCTAGTAAAAGAAAAAGGCGAGTTTCTAAACCATTAGCGTTTACCATACAGCTTAGTTAAGTCTGATTCGTGAACAAATGACTTATATATATAATTTCAAAACATCATATCTAAACAATTTTAGTGTATTACAGTCTACTAGTAGTTCTTTTTTTAATATATATAAAATGAATGCTAAATCACATTACAAATCTACAGTTTCATAGGTCTGTCAGTCAAAAATGTGGATTAATTATAAAGGACAAGATGATTTGAGAAGTGCCCAACTTATACCATTTTACACAGAGCATAAAAGAGATTGCTTTTGTGAGAGGATATAGAGAAATCAGTCCAGCTACAGGAGGCCAAAGACAGTCTGTGAATTGATACGCTTACATGCAAAAACTGATTTCTCTGGGATGTTTTGAAGACTTCGTTAACAGCTGTATCATGCTTCCAGATGGAGAGATTTGGCATCAGATCAGCTCTAAAGAGAGAAAGACAGACAAAAACACACTCTCAAGATCCTCACACTTACATACATACAAAAATCGCTTAGTTATGACAAGGCTGTCCAAACCCTAAAGTCGTTCTCTCTCAGCAGTGGTCTCCAACTCCACCATTAAAATTCCCCCGAGCGGCTTCGGGGCAGTTCCTCTTCCACAGTGACCACGAGAAGCCGCACTTTCTCCAGCTGTGACGTCAAGGGAAGTGGGACAGAGGAATTCTGGGTAAAGGGAGAGGTGCCTGAACCACCGTGGTATTTACACGCTCACACGTCCAGGTCTTGTCTCGCACACACATGAGAAGATGTCCACAGAACACAGCCCTGTGTGTTTCAGTGGGAAGAACTGAGCTTGGATTTTGAAGATTGAGTTCAGTTCAACTGTGATCCGTTTTGGAGCGTCTAAACACAAAGTTTGACGCGTTCGTGCAGTCTGATGTGTTCTTGGCAGGGACACACCGCAGAGTTTCTGAAGGACACCAGCTTTCTGTCTTTCTTTTGACATTATTAAGGCAATAGTTCATCCAAAAAATGCAAGTTATGAAAACATTTACTCATTCTCATGTTGTTCCAAAGTTGTATGTTTTTGTTTCATTTATGGAGCACAAAATGAGTTTTGAAGAATATTTACAGTTCTTTTCTCCAAAAAAATACCATAAAAGTAGTCCATATATACTTTATACTTTATTCAGTAAGGACAGATTATTGATTCAACTGATAAAAAGTGACAGTTGAGATATTTGGAACGTATCAAAAGATTTCTATTTCAAATAAATGCTACTTTTTTGAACGTTCTAATCATCAAAAAAAAAAAAGAAAAAAAAATCCTGAAAAGATAATTATATCACCGTTTCCACAGAAATATTAAACTAAACTAAACATTGATGATAATAAGAAAGATTTCTTGAGAAGCAAATTATGCTGATTTCTGAAGGATCATGTGACACTATTGGTTCTCTTGGTCTTGATGCAAATGAGATTTGATTTACGGGACTTAAATTGAACTATTTTACTCACGCAAAGCCTATTATAAAGCTTTAGACGTCTCAGAATAGAAAGATATGGAGTAGTTTTATGGTACATTTATATCTTGACATCACCTGATCACTGCATTTCATTGTAAACAAAAGTATTGATGATCTTGTATAATATATATTTGCTATCCACAGAAGAATGAAAATCGAGTTTGGAGCGACATAATGGTGAGTAAATAATGAACCATTTTTTATCTAAGTGTTTTGGTGCATTTATGTATTCATGGGGTCCTTATTCACACTTAATATTTTCATAAAAACAATTCATTTACTCTACAAAGTAGACAAAAAAAATCTTAATTGTATTCCTTTTAAATGAAGCATGGACAATTGATTTCATTCATGTATTTTAAGTAGTTTTGGAGTGTGCAATCGAAGTCAAATGCTTTTTAACATGCTGCTGCTGTCTGCAAATTACCTTTAGTGTGCAATAATGTAAAAGTGATGCATGTGTTTTTGCAAACAGGTTTGTTTCCTGTCATAGTGGCATGTGTAAAAGAGTTTTTCCGGCTGTTAGTTTATTATGTACAGTGATTAATGTTGCATGTCTGTTTGTGTGCGTGTAACAGTCATTTGACCTCCTGACCTAACCTATCTTTTCTAATGTACATGGTTGTCACATTGACACATTGATTCCCACCTAAAAAACACACAAATGCGTGACCAGAACAGCTGATAGAAGCCTTGGAGGGAAATGGACCATAAATCTGGGTGGCGGGTAAACCGCTTAACACCCGTTTACTCAGGTGGGTCCTTCATCACGTGAAGCGTCCAACCTCGCAACTTCACCACACAGTGGGAAAAAGACCGATATCAGCCAGAAAACCACAATGAGTGAACCAAGTCAGAGTCAGGAAGGACACAATCGCTTCCCCAGAACCCTAAAACACACGAGATACAGGGTGAGATGGATCTCCACAACACAACGAGGTGGGTATTTTGGCAGTCCTGAGCAAACAGTTAAAGTCTCTTCTTATCAGTGCTTCACTGTTCAGACTGTGAATGTCAGTCAGCCGCTTTAATGTCAAATCAATGCCTGGAGCCAAGCTAGTGAACTACAGCCTGAGCCACAGTGTTTCAAACACACTCATGATCGCTCAATCATTTATCTGCTGCCAAATCATCAAGTACATCCTTTGGCACAATCTGTTTCTCCATCATTCATTCTGCGTCAACGTTTGAGTCTTGCCAAGAATGTGTCATTCTCAAAGACAAATGTTTCTTACAGTATGGCTGCGTACCAATTTGCACACTTCTGCTATGGGCAAACATATACTTTGCTAGTGATGGGAAAATAAAAGCTTTTTGGAGTTTTTATTGTTATGTACTGTGTGGGTTTGCTTGACGTAGCAACTAAAAAAATAATAATTAAAACGGGAACTAGCACAAAGTTATATTTATATAGAATTCTAATGGTCACACTTTATTTTAAGGTCCAATTAATAGTGTTAAACCATTAACTACGACTTTTGCCTCAATAAACTCCTAATTTGCTGCTTATTAATAGTAAGGTAGTTATTGGGTAGACTAGGGATGTTGAATATGATCGTGCAGCAAATGTGTACATTTACTGTATAATATTTACATATGTATGTATATATAAAATGTTATATTTTGCATGTTTTCTGCCTGGTCCAAGACACCACATACAAGATTGTATTTTATATGCATATGATTTTTTTTAGATATTATATATTTATGTGTATTACAAGTGTCTATGTGTGTGTGTACACACACACACACACCCACACACACATTTTTCCATCTGCTTTTTGACATATTGTAAAGGACTTTATTCAGTTTGAAGCTTCATTGAGTTTTTCTCATAAATACATTGTCCTCATCCATATGTATACAGTTTTTCCCCGTGTCGACTATGAATTCTCCTCTTCCAATTGACTGGGGATTTATTTTTAAAAAGCCTCTGGAGGGAGGGTTTGCCGGTCTCCCGAATTTGAAACATTTGAGGTATCTGAGATTCTTGGACTGAATCTGGTCTGGTTTAAAGGAATCGCCGGTTGGCTCATGCCTTTCAGTTTCTAATGACTCCCAGATGGGCTCTGCTGGACCCCACCGGGCCACTCAAACTGGGTCACCCTACAACACATCAGCTTCTTGATCTCATGTGTAATTTACGATTATGATGTCCTCTAATACAGAAGGAATTCATTTTGATTATGTTTTAAATGTAATACCAGCCTACTAAAATAATAGTATCTGAAACAATACATAGTACAGTGATCTGCCAGCTCATATTCTTTAAGAATAGCAGGTGAAAAATCACAGCTGATATTGTGGTTTATACATTTCTTTTTTATTATTGTTTGTATGAAATACCAAACAATGTGGTTCATTTATCACACTGTAAATCGAAGGTGAAGTCAAATGCAATGCATTGCCCTTAAGGTTACATTATCCAGAAAAAGATGTAATTACAAATACTACTTCTGCATATAACAATTAAAAAAAATTGGTTTAATAGTTGTGTGTAGAATGTTATATTCCACAATGCATTGCACTTAGCATGACCTTTTGTTTCGTGTCATGGATTAACCAAAAAAAATATCACTTGCTCTATTTAATGTCTAATTATTTCATGAAGGTTAGACGGTGAAATGCTAATGCATTTTTACACAGATTTCAATTTAAAAATATCTTTCATTTAAATTGTTTTTTAAAGCTATTTGTATTCAGTATTCATGAAGTAGTTGGCTAGTATTCAATTCAAAACAATGCATTCAAGCTTTAGCTAGTTAGTCCAAGTTAGCCCATGCTGAAATTACACCATGGCACAGGCACCAAATCAATCACAAAAATATCATTATATTATGGCAAATCTAATTCTTTAGATCAGTCACATGTCATCTACAGCTCAGGTGATTGGCTCAATCCACAATGGAAATGTTTATCCATGAACATTGAGCATCCAGGTCGTGTATATTAGTCAGTGTTTGGATGAATGGGATGATAATTAATAGCTCACTCCAGGTATGTTAACCTGATTATTGCATTGGCAAAAGTACAGTATTTGGGTGTTATAAGCCAACATTTGCATTTTGTACACAGTAATCTCATTGTATATGCATAAATACAATAGTAAATTATGCTGTTCTGAACATATCCTCTGATTTGGTCCTAACATTACTTTAAACCCTCTTTTAACCTTCTGTCTGATTTAACCATTACCCTGACATCTGCCAAAGCAAGACATATTATGTAATATTGTTTTATGATTACTCTGTATAGTATATTAAATAACTACTCTGACAGGGAAATTTTGGTTTGGCTATTTGTGTCATTAAATGTTTCCAACTTTTTAACACTAAATAAATATGCACATTTTAATGCACTCTCTGTATTTTAGCTTTATTTTTTAAATTATAGATATATGGGATATTTGTAGATAAGCGTAAGATTAGCACTAAATTTCCTTTTATAATAATTTTATCTAATGGGAAAAGGCACCCAAACAACCACGACTGTAACATCTTGCTTTTATACTTAAAATCAATCTCTTCTTCATATTTAAACTCAATTCCTTCAGTTAAACACACCTGATCCAGCAAATCAAGTCCTTCAGGCTTAATTGAAAACTACATTGTATGTGTGATGGAGCAGGGTTGCAATGCAATTAATTGAAGCACAACAGAGTTCATCGTCTGCTTGCGACTTGACAAGCGACTGTAGTCGAGAGACATACTGTATTGGTTGTCAGATGACACTTCATCATCGTAAAGTACGTGAAACAGCAGACATTATTCGTGGTGTGTAGCGGTTTAAATGGCAAACATGTTTTAAAGCTACCATTCATTAAAGGACGGTCATAAATTGTTTTTGTAATGTACGTTAAGATCAAATAGTCCCTGAGTGGGTATAAAACAAATTGGTGCTGTTGATTCAAAATAAACGGAGCTTTTATTGCTTGTAAATCTGTGATTGTGAAGTGAACTGAATGCACTTACAGACGGCTCCTGTTTCACTAATGAGATGAGACTCCATCTCTATTATGGACTAAATGTTATTTTTGGATGTGTGTGGAATTGAATACATGTATATAAAACAAGTTTATTGCTCATATGATGCTATTTTATAGCTTGCCAGACTTCAGTCATGATTTATTTACAGTATCAATGTTGTCTCAAATGCTTCTCCTTAAATTCCTTGGAATAGTTCAAACGTTCAAATGAGGCGATGTTGATATATAGTAAAATAACTATCAAATCAATGTTGATAGCAGCTCAGATCATTTGATTGAACTTGACTTTTGATTGCATAATTGCAATTTTGAACCTTTTATTTGATTCATTTTTGGATAGCAGGATGCTTCATTTGGCTGTCCTTAAAAACTCATTAGTGTCTAGGAGTTAATTGATTTTTCTTTGCTTGCAATGTATTTTTAAAAAAGTATATGTAAAAAAAAAAAAGTACACTATGCAATGATGGATATTTTGTGTTATTGTCACATGACCTCATTATTTAGGTATATTAAATACATAAACATACATAGAAATGGATAGATTACTTTTATGGTAATTTTCCAAAAATGTTTTGAGCAGCTATATTCTATCTAACATTATTTTTATGTTTTACAAAATAAAAATGAGGTTGGATGGACATGCAGGAGTACATGAAAATAAAAGTGTTGTACTTGGTTGATCTGCTCGATTAATTCAATATATGTCCCTTATTTTTTAATCTTGGAAAATAACTTTTAATCTAATTTTGTCTGAAAGGTTTTTTTTTTTGGCACCATGGTTTTACCATTTTGGTTTTGGAGTTGTTTTTATGTTGTTACAGTTAAAAAAATGTTTTATTATTTTTTTGTATAGCAATAAATAAAACATTAAATTCAATTAAATACCTTTCTGGCAGATTGATCAAACAATGGGTCTTCTAGGAATTCTTGATGTGTGGATTCAGGCAAGATTTGCATGCCATTTTAAATCGCTTTAATGCATCACATGTTCTGTTGAATCATCACCAGGTGTGTTTTACTCTCATTTGCGTGTTTGCCTGCAGGTGTTGCGGTGGAATTCACATCTCCGTCTTCACTCTCATTTACGAGACCCACATAAATCCAAGCATGTTTATCATTTCCATCCAATCAGGAGACACATTTATGAACAGGTAAGAACGGGGCAGAAACTCCTCACAGGTGTCCAGTCAGAAAGAAGGCAAAGGGTCGAGGGAGGAAACACAGAATCAGGACCACATGTAGACGCAGTCATCACGGCAGATCAAAGCCCACCAAACTCACAGCCGAGATCAAAAGTGGCCGGGTTACGCTCGTGTGAGCCCTACAGGGGCTGAGGTGGACTGGACCGCATTAGACATCTGAGAGTTTCCAAAACTAACAAGAAAGCAAAAAAGAGGAATGGGGTGATTCAGTTAGACAGTGGTACCACCAAAAGACTTTCGTTAGACTAGACTTCATATTTAAAGGAATAGTTTACCCATAAATGGAACATTTTGATCATTTACACACTCCTATGTTGTTCCAATCCTGTATGACGGAATTAAAAACACAAGGAAATGTTCTGGCAGAATATATGAGCTGTACTTTGCCATACAACTTAAATGCATGGTGGTCGCTCCACAAAAGAACAAAAAAGCACCATAAAAGTAGTCCAAACATCTCATATACTATACTCAAAATCATCTTTAGCCATATGCTGGATTTTAAAGAGGAACTGACCAAAAATTAAGTTGCTGTTCACTGATAATCTTGCACTTTGCTTTAGCCCTCAGATATCATATGCATTGGTCTTTAGGGTCACTGAGGTGTTGAAAGGCACCTTTTATAATTGAACACAAGTGCAAATGAGCTTTTGAGGATTTTTATTAACTAGAGCAGTGGTTTTCAACCTGTGGTCCGCGGCCCCCTAGTGGGCCGCGGTGGTATTGCAGGTGGGCCGCCAATTATTTTCTGTTCATTTCCAGTCCATTCTAGGGCTGTGCGATTAAAAGAAAACGTCCTAAAATCACGATTTGAGCGTGCGCGATTTCTAAATCGCTTTATACCACAATTTTCCGCGGCCCTGACCTCCCGTATCCGATCCCATCAGAATGCATTGCGCCTAGCGCGAGAACAGAGACTGGGCATATGCCTAACTCCAGGTTCACACACTGTCTGTGATGCGCCTCTTTTCTGAGCCAATGTTGACGGATCAGAGCGTTCTCGCTGCGGTAAAAGGCTAGAAATAAAAACGTGCGATAATTCATGTCTAACACATGAGCATAGAGTGAATTTGTTAGTGAACAGGACGCAGTTTAAGTGAGAGGAGACACGTTTTAAGTGTGCACACTCTCTCCTCGCAAAGCAGCGTGTATCTGAGCAAGCACGACCGGTTTTGTGACAGAGCAAAGGAAATCTGCTGCGAACAGAGAGATTCGCACTCGTGCATTATTTTAATGTGCTTTCGCGTTATATTTATGCGCTCTCACTGCTGACCGCATACACATACTGTATAGCCTACACACTGCAAACACCTGAGGCACCGCTACAATTAATGAGCTCTATGAACAATGCATGGCAAAAAAGAAAAAAAAGTCCCTGTATACAGGATTTTTTTTGTTTTTTTTGCCACAAGTCTATACATTTTTTTACATCTTCAGTATAGTGATAATTTTGACTTATGTCTGTTCTAGAGATGACTTTTTGATAAAGCTCTGATTGGTTTTCTTTTGGAAATATGTTTCAAATTAATCCTGAATGCATTTATGACTGTAAAAGCATATCGATGTGTGTCACAATTGCAAAATTGATTAAAAAAAAAATCGCGATAGTTTTTTTTTGTTTTGTTTTTTTTTCCATATCGCACAGCCCTAGTTTATTCAATAAATACAGTTTAAAATCTAACTTCGGAGTACTAAGTTATTAACCCAACAATAGCGGGGTCAGTTAATTTTTTTGAAGTGGGCCGCGCAAACATATGTGTTTGGTTGTGTGGGCCGCGAGTTGAAAAAGGTTGGGAACCACTGAACTAAAGCTTAATTTTTTTCACACAAAACAATCATATGGAGTACTTTTATGATATGTTTATGGTCTTTTTTGGAGCTTGGGAGTATAAATCACTATCAGAAAGAGCAAAGTACATGCATCCTTATCCTAATAAATATATATCTATCTTATTTTCCAGATTCACTTTTTATGCTTAAAAAAAAAAGGAAAAGGGTCTGCTAGTGCAGTACGACAAACTACATGTGCACCACTATCTCTCTGAAAACAAGCCTTCACATCTTGCTTCTCAAGTACATCGATCTAGTTGGACTGAAAACAAGGCAAAAACAACTGAAAGTCAATGAGTAATCTTGTTTTTTTTTTGTTTTTTTTTGCATTCTTGGTTGGACTATTCCTTAAACTGAATGCAAATAAAACAGGACTGTAAGGGGTGAAAGTACAGTTTGTTAAATTAGTTTCAGGTACCAAACAGTTTCCTCACATTATTTTCTTTATATTAAATATGGCACCCTCTAACTAACATCTATGAAACTGCTGTAATATGTGCACGAGTGAACAACAGTAGAAGTGTGTTCTGTGATTTTATCACGACTTCACACCTCACAAACCACAGATTCACATGAAGGAATGTGCTCAGGTGTGCTGGAATTCAAGAATCAACACATAGAAATAATTCAAAGAGTCATTCTACGAAATAACATCCTTGAACAAAAGAAAATCAAACCACAGTGACCTGAGCGGCCTGCATTGGAGACACCAAACTTCAACAAGTCAAAACCATCAAGTACAACAAAAACACCCTTGAAATATTTATTATCTTGAGGTCTCTTGTTTAGATGGAGGACTAATCAAATTTAAAAGGCCTATTTTCCCATCACAAAATGAAGTAGACAGCTGTAATTACCACACTGTTTCTCTGTACACACCTCGTAAATGTTGTTTCGCACTGCTGGTTTTCCTCAGTCTCTTTTTGTTTGCATTATTCGTGGTTGGGCTTTTATAAAGTGATGATTAGATTGTTTGGAATACTCTTAACGATAAATGGATGACTTTTCACGTTGGATGTTTAAAATGAATTAAATTAAAACTTGCACGTTTGCCACAAATCAGTTGAATAGCCATGGATGGTTTAAACAGAACAGGCAGTGTGCTGTGGTCTAGGACAAAACGAGACTTTGTGTAGCCTTTTTTTGGAAAGAAAGTGCCAGAGCTGTAATGCAGTCCAGACGCTCTCTCTCTTTTATTTTTTTCTCCTCCCTCTGTCCTGCGTCGCTACTGACCAGCTTCAAACTTCTCCATTTCTAACAACAATAAATGCTGCAACTCAGACGGTCCTGATCTTCCATTCCAGCCCACCCAAAATCTCAGACCTGGTTGTGAACTTGACCCTGACAGAGCGCCAGAGTCTTCCCCAGACCCACGCTGAGATTGAGGTGCTGTTGTTTGAGTGAGATATTTAGACCTCACTCTCTAGAGAGAATGAGGCACAGATGGGTGACAGAAATGAGGTGAAGTGTGTTTATTCGTACGTGCATTGGTTAGCAGGAACCTTTTTGCCATTTTGTCACATGCACTGCTGGAAAATCCAACTAGAAACTATTTCTTATGATACATTGTGGTTTATATGGATTCTAGCTGCTAATTTATAGCATTAGTTAGTCCGAACTGGTCTTGATGATTGATCAGCTTGACTACCAGCTGGTTGACCTGGTAGACCACCTTGCACCAGCGACAAACCAGATTTTCAAGGTCTATAAACCATTTTGACCATTGTAACAGATATAATTTCAGGCAAATTTGATCTGTGCTGGTGATATCTTGTCATTCGCTAGTCCAGATTTGAGGGATTATCAGTAGGACTACAACTGGTTTCCACCCAGCAGACCATCTTAGTCAAATTGGTTAGAATTTATAGACCACCTTGGACTAGCAACAAACCAGCTATATGTTCTCAAAACCAGTTTGACCACTTTTTAGACAGTTTTTTTTCCACCTAGTTTCAATTATAAGCCAAAGATCCAAGCTGGTCTAGATGATTAATCAACTGGTCTCAAAGCTGACTGATTTGGTTTCACCCTTCAGTTAATTTTGGACTACTTACCAACTAGCTTGACCAGCTTAAACCAACATGGCCTTGTTTTCTAATTCAAAGGCAAAGATCTGATGGAAAACATTGTGATGTTTGAAGGACAGTGTGTTCATCTGTTGTGTGCACTTAATAATGGAGAATAATTTTTTTAAACAAAACAAACTGATGCAAGACAAAAAAAGAAAAGTAAAACATGTTTGAGAGACAAGGTTTTTGTTTTATGCTTGTCAAACTGTACCTTTCTTCCAAAGAACTGTACAAGAACTTTGAGTCTGGAATTCAGGGAAGCATTTCTCTCCCTCTTTCCTCTCCCAGGGACAGAGTTTGATCTAAAATTAGGTTTATTTAAGGGTTTGAGATCTTGGCCAAAAGTGCTCTGACATTAATTCGAAACAGCTCAGCCCAGGTGGGAGGAGGAAAAGAGGGGCCCGCGGTCTGTAAATAAAAGCCAGTCCATTTTTATCATCTTCTTGGTCTTTTGGAGAGTCTTAGATTGACATTCCTCCCTGCTTGAGCCTGATGCTCCTGCCTGACATCATTAAGGAGGAATGCACACTGTATGTTCTCTGTTTCAGTCCCTCCATCTCATGTTTAATTCCCCTCTTTCCCGAATGCCAATCTAGCTGTGCTTTCATCATGTGAGAAAGGACGTTGAGGTGAGTATGAACACCACCATTCATCAGCACCGAAGCCTGGCACACACTCAGGAAGCTCAGGCTGTTTTTTTGCCTCTGTGGTACCTGCAGACGCAGTAACTGCCAAGAATTTCACTGACCTACTTTCTGCCAGTGTTGAATATGAGTTATTAGAGGCGCCCGGGGGGCTGAATTTTTCCTTGGACGTGTGCAGGGCTCTCCTTTCCCCTCTCGTGCTCAGCGCCGCCTTTGTCTCTGCAGAGAATGATATAAATCAGCCAACGGCTGTAAGGGAAGAATGAAGCACTGTAGAGTCGTGGAGGGGGTGTGGAGTAGAGCTGCTGAATCCAGTGGTTTCAGTGTCTGTGGATTATTAATATCTTCCTGCTGATAGGGGAGCCATGCTTTATGTGAATGTTCAGATCCTTCTCAAGTCCACTACAAATAGATGAGTTCTTCAAGAGCACATGTTGGACACAGATAAAGCATTGTGCTGGACAAACAAGGTCTTTAAGGGGTAGTTCATCCTAAAACTAATATTCTGTCATCATTTATTCACCTCACATTCATTTGACTTTCTTTCCCCCACAGAAAAAAAAAAAAAACATTAGGTAGAATGTTCACACTGCTCTTTTCCAAACCTGGGGACCAATTTTTTTTACGATTTTTCTTTTCTTTTTGGAATATGACTTTAATTCATTCATCGAGTCTCTAGACATGCTTAGACCTGAACCTATATAATGTATGGTGAGTCATTTACAGCACATGTAGTAAACATTGACCGACTAACTAGTTAACTACTTTTCTGGGTGACTAGTAAACTTGAACTTGTAGTAAAAATTACAAGATAAGCTCAGTAATAATGGCTTGGTTCCACATACGGAACTCGCAGTACAAAAGTAGACGAGCTCTTGCAGTTCTTCCCAATAAAACACATCAGAAGTGTGTAACCTGTTCACACTGGTGTGTACCTCCTCGCTTATTTCTTTCCAGTGAATGATGCCTCACGGGAACAGCCTCTAAAGATTGTAGAGATCTGCAAAACCGACTCTCCACATGTAGGTGCAATGACATAAACACTCCCCATGCAGCATTTAGTGAGGGAGGACAGACATTCACAGAAAGGTGTTTGTCCTCATAGCTCAGGGGTCAGGCATTGGGGATTAGGATGCTTTTATTGTATTTTACAAAGGAGGCTTAAAGAGAACAACCGGACATGTCCAGGCACGCAGTGAGTGTTCATTACATGTTTTCAGCATGTAAACCTTTGTTACATAAGAGGGGTCACATTCTTACAGAGTGATTCACATATTCTGAACATTAAAACACAAGAGTGTTAGCACCCTCTTAAAGCATCTTCAGGTGAACCCACGTGTAGACCTGCAGCTGTGGATGAAGGATGTTCATTTTGGAACAGGTGTGGATGCACAAGACACCAGAGGGCTCATATGTTCTCATAGTGACCTGTGAACACTCTTAGAAAAAAGGCTTCATTAGGGTTCTATATAGAAACATAGGGTTCTTTACTCAACTCCAAAGAACCTTTTATGCTAAAAAAGTTTTATTATGACGAGAAAGAACCCTTTTGGCACAAAGGTTCTTTAGGCTATTATTCATTCATGTATTACATTAGTATGCAACATTTTGTATTTGTAATTAAATTATTGTTTGTAGTAGCTTAATATCATTGTAATCCTGCTGATTTTTGGAGAAAAACTGAAATGGCACTCTTCGTGTGATATTGAGTAACTAAATAAAATGATATAAATATATACATTTTCTAACCCCCATATCTTGAATTTTGTGATCATTCACATGCATTCATAAATGCAGCTTCTCCTCCTGTCCCTATGGTAATTTCTCTACTGTGCGATAGAGAGTCGCTGGTTATGACGCAATCGTTAGCCTATTTTTTTACAAAAACAGCTTCTACGGGACCATAACGTAAGATACAAGGTAATTGAGCCTTTTATACATTTCCATGTTTCTTTAGAAATAATTAATGGACAAATGGAGTAAAACGTAAATGCCTCCGATGTAAAGTTATTCACTGTCAAAGTGACCAAAATTAATGGGAGTCAATGGAATGCTAACAGCAGGTGGGGATCCAGTGGCAGCGCCCAGGGGTGCTTCAAAAAAATATGAAACCCTGCCCCTCTGCTCCGAACTCCCGAAATGACTCAAATGATTCACGCTCCGAACTCCCAAAATGACTCAAATGATTCGCGAACCCGCTACGAACTCCCGAACTGATTCAAATGATTCGCGATCCCGCTCCGAACTCCCAAACTGCCTTAAATGATTCGCGATCCCCAAACTGACTCAAATGATTCGGGACCTGCTCCGAACTCCCGAACTGACTCAAATGATTCGCGATCCCGCGCCGAACTCCCGAACTGACTCAAATGATTCGCGATCCCGCGCCGAACTCCCGAACTCCCGAACTGACTCAAATGAATCACAATACGAAGTTCCCATCCAAATCAGCGCTACTATTGGCTTAGTTCTCTAATTTCATAACATTTACTGAAATGAATGTACGAAAAGTATGTTTTTTTGACGGGTAGAGGAAATAATTCTGCTGTATGGGTAAAAAAGAAAAAAATTACCCCACCACTTATTTTTTTTTAATTATTATTATTTTGTTTTTAGAAGAATTGGACTAACAGTTAAAATGTCATGTATTTCACCACTAAACCTGTAGAGGGCAGTGTGGCGCTTTAGTGGGTTATTAGGAGACCGACAGCTCGAGTTCTGGCTCACATTAAAACTGCACTTGAGCATGGCAATAACGTGTTCGTCTCCTTATTCACAGGTATGGGTAATAACTCTTTTAAAGTGATTTGTATTAATCATCCATCGTTGTAACTAAGAAGAAATGTTTGGAAATGATGTGGGAATGTGTTAGTAGGATAATAGGACAAGATTTAGGTTGGAGAAAGTGTAAAATGTTATCTGCTAACTCGTGGTTAGCAAAATTAGCAAAGATTTACCAAAGGGACATACACAGAATGTCTTGATTCAGGTATGTGGAAATCTGTAAGACATTGGATTGTTTCCTAAACACTTGTCTATCAATCATTCTGATCATATGCATTTTCATCTACGGTGTATGTTAATTAAAAATAGTATGCATTTTTGCAGCTATTCTATTAGTTAATGCATGTGAAGGCATAATATTGATTACGAGGGATATTTCATTTGAATAACAAAATGTGATGGGGATTGTTTAAGGTGTTAACACTAGTTTTATGGTTCAAAACTGTAATAATTTGGATATTAATGCGTTTAAGATTATTAAAGGTGTTACAGTGAAATTGAGTTAATTGCACATATGTAATTATTCATAAATATATGGGAAAGTGACACTGTTTCAACCAGAGTGATTGGTATCATTGTTGCATTTATACAAGTCAGTATCATTTATGGTGAAGAAATGTTTTTCTTTGATTAAATGCTGTATTCAATATCTCAAAGTATTACCAATACTACATTATACAGAGGTATTTTCATCTTTATTGGGTTATTTTGTTCATGCAGTTATGCCAATATTAATATGTGAGAACTAATTGCAGTGCCTTGAATTTATTCATACGAGTATCGTTAAAGTGACAGTTGAATGCTATTTTATTGAGAATTTTGGGATGCTTGTAGACAAAGTATGATATGTCCATCTTTCAGCTGTGATCATCTTTGAGTCATATTAAAACTGCACTTGAGCATGGCAATAACGTGTTCGTCTCCTTATCATTCACAGCTTAGTGCGTGATTTGGCTTGTGCCGGCGCAGATTCCCCTAGGTCTGGAGCCGGTAACATTTTTAACAAATAAAATATCAATATTTCCATTCCGAACTGCTTTCCAAGTCAAAACGTCCACGAACTTAACCAGGTGAGCAGATCACTCTCTCACTATTTGATTGCTCTAGTCTTTATCCACTCATCATCATCATCATCATCATCATCCACCAATCCGAACACACCAGAACTCTTTGACCACAGCTGCTGTGCTTCAAAAGCTCTTGCAGCAGCTCAACACTGGTTTTCTCTGAGGTGGTTGGATCACATCAGATTGTGGTTAATCTTGCAGATCATGACTTATATCTACTCTTCCTCTCCCTGCAGTTTGGTAATATAAAGATTCCTTGATCTGATTTGAATTGAACTCCCACCTCTTCTGTGGGTTTTATTGTTCTGGGTCTGAATTTGGGCTTGTGGGGTCTCAAAAAAAGAAACATTTTCAATCTCCAAGGTGAACGTTATGACAACACCAGTGTTGTGCTAGTTAATAAGAAATAGTAAGTAGTTACAGTTACTAGTTACTTAATTCAAAAAGTAACTCAACTACTTTGTTGATTACTTACACCAAAAAGTAATGCATTAGTGTTAAAATTAACTTTTTAGTTACTTTTTTAAAGAACTTTCTTTAATGTTCCCATTAATGCGATTTTATGTGTTATGGTCTATAAAAACACAAAGTAAAACAGAAAGTAATTTTTAAACAATATTTTGATTAAGTCAGACCAGCACAAACTGAATATTGTACATCACAAGGATTTCTGAAATAAATAACAAAACACATGAATAATATATTCAGAATCAAAAACTAAAGTGGCTTCTGTATCATAAAAGCTGTTGTGTTGAGCTCTTAAAAATGTTCCTTTCACAGCTTAAGTATGAAAACTATCAACAATGGACAACATAACATAAAATATTTTGAAAAAAATAAATGAAAGCAATCTGTATTACTCAGAATCAATTCTGAGAAACATATACATACTAGGGCCGGGACTTTAACGCGTTAATTGAGATTAATTAATTACACAAAAAATAATGCGTTAATTAAGATTAATTACAGAAAAACTTATTTTTGCACTGCGGAACGTTTCTCACTGGATGAGTTTCGGCGGACCGATTATACTGGAGCACCAACTAGCGTTCGCATATCACTGCAGCAGCACATCGAGCCTCAAGTATCACCTCAACGCAAAACATATAGCAGCTAGCGTAGACTTAACACTTGTAAATGTTGAACTATGTATTATTTTGTTGGTGCAACTGGCACTTTATGTTGAACTCTTTATTGTTTTGGCCAAGGTTATTGAGAATTGGACTAGATATAGGTATATTATGGCTAGACTTGGTTGAATAAAAATAAACAATATTTTGTTGCTTAAACTTATGTATTCAGTCATTATTCAATATTATATATATAAATGCTGTTTAAAAATGAAATCTATATTATCATGCTAAGGAGCTGACTGAAAGCCGGCGACTCCGCAGAAGAGACAGGCTGCATGTTTTCAACAATGTTTCACCTGTATGAGAAAAACACACAGAGAATCACTTAAGACACTTTGCTGTACACCCATTCCACATAATAATATTAATTAAAACTGTATGTTAACACGTAGGAGCTTGCTGCATGAATCCGTGAGTAGGCTACAGTTTACAAATCCATGGGAACGGATTGTGAAAGTGTGCGCGCAGATTATGAATTCGTGGGTACAGATTCAAGAACCGAGGGTACGGTTTACAAAATCTGAGCGCACGGATTGGAAATTCGTGGGCTAGGATAGGACATTCGAACCAGAAAGACACAGCTTACATTTGACTAAAAGGTTTTTGTCTTTATGCTCAAGTAAAGTGAAATAATGAGCGTATTTAGCTCTCGCCTTGACTCGCCATGACCGCCGCACAATACTTGAATAAACGGAAACACGCCCACAGTGCGTCTTCGTGTTTACAGTGGTTAGCATCCACCAATCCTACAATGCGTCGCTGCTGCAAACAGTTTAGGTTGCACTTCATTCAAAATTTATTAATTTTTAAAAAAGTAACGGACAATACACCATATGGTAACGTTAACAGAGTAAATTTATTTAAAAAGTAATGTGTTAAAGTATTAGTTACTGTCAAAAGCAACTGCGTTACAGTAGTGCGTTACTAATAACGTGTTACTGCCCAACACTGCCTGTGAGTAGTCAAAATAATGATAGGAAATGAGTTGTGTGATCACTGGCAGAATAGAACACCAAATCATTCCGTGTTCTTCAGGAGTCCCCGTTCTGCAGGTGTATGTCATTGACTTAAAAATCTTTAACTCCTTCAATTCCGCTCATGGACTGGATGACATCACATGCAAATGCAGCCTCCATTAAAATGCACACTGTTAAAGTTCATACTAGCATAATATCTGTTCAACAAATGTTTGCAGAGACTTGTGTGTGAAACAAAGTAAGTTTCTTGCATTGCATATTGCTTTTTATTTTCCACAATTTGGAGTTCTTTCTTGGCTGCAAAGGTAGTGGTAGCACTGCTTTTTTGTATTCCTGGCACCAAGCAATGGAACAGAGTAGGAATATCCTGTATCTGACATTGAATGCATTATAATGAGCGACAGTTCCCCTTGAGGAGTCTGGGGTTAAGTGTCTTGCTCAAGACACAACTGTGATCAAACCATCAACTTCATAAGTGTCACCTGAAATCACTGTTTACACTAACAAGTGATTTTCCTGTTTTGTATGATTTGGAGTGACTGAATCAACCCTCAGACTTAAAATTAAACTTTACCAAGGTGCATTACAAAACCTGATGGGATGCAAAGCCACCCTACAATCACACCACAGTTATACTGGAGCCAATCTCCTGAGGGCATTTGGGTTTGTCTGCCCCATTTCCAGTACAGCGGTGTCAGATGCATGTTGAAAGCAGTGGCATGCGGTTTCTGTGCTGTCCCAGCCGTAGCTTTGAAACACCAGCCCCACCGCAGGCTATTTTAGGGCCAGCCACAATCATGCTTGCTTGCTGCCCAGATACTGTCATTCTCCTGGGGCCCGTGTCTCAGCGCTGGTCCTCTTTGTATCCCTGAAATTGCAAAGTGGCGAGCCAATGGCATCAGGAGTGTCCATCAACAGCATTTGCCACAGTGCAGACTCTAGGGTCCACGTTTTGAAGGGTCTGGTGGTCGGGGCATATCCTCATGGAGGTTCTCCAGGTAAAGAAAGGACCAATTCTTTCTATTCAGAAAGTCTTAAATACTACTTCAAACAGTTCTCTGGAATACCTACCCTCTCATTCAGCTTAACTAGTCATTTAGCATTTGCTTTATACCCAAAACGACTTGCACAGTCCTCCTGGAATGACCCGGGGTCAAATGTCTTGCACAGGATGACTTATGAATTGTACCTTGTGAACTCAAACCAATGACCAGATTTTTGTAGAACTTTATTCATAGTTTGTTTCTACTCACCTAGTTCATAGCAAAAAATCCATTAAGGTAAATCTTGTGGACTAAACTATCCAGTTCTTTGGTATACCTTGTCTCCTGTCAGTGTAAGCTGTTGTTATGTGATCCATTTAAACACATATTGCTCTCCCTCCCTCCTTCTGCCGGTCGCACTGATCCATCGAGACGAGCGCCAATGTGGCACCTCTGATCTTGGCTTCCAATCTCTTCATGCATCAGCTCTGAACAAAAGGCAGATCCTCTCCATGCTTTCAATTTTCCACCCTTATCCTTTAAATGGCTGCAAGTCAAGCTTGAGGAGAGCAGACAAGTATGAAAACGGTTTATAAGGGTGGAAGACAATGATACTGGGTTTTGGTAAATATGGGATTTTACACATTCACAGGTGTTTTTAGGGCATCATTGCTTTGAGGTCTTGATATATCCCAAAAGTAGCCAATATCAGTCAAAGGGATGGTGAAAAGGCAGTGTGAGGGAGAGAGTGAGAGACCGTAATCATTACAGGACTTAAAATAGAATAATTAGAGAAGCTATGAGTACTGTTCCTCTGCCCGCGCTGGCCACAAGTACAGCCATTTACTCTTGCTCTTCTGGTACTGGCCATAAATCACTGTTTTCTGTTTGTTACTATGTCTGATTTTATGTTTGGAAGATGTTGAGGCTAAATGAGTGAAATCTTCCTTTTCAGAGTTGGAAATTATCCAAAATATTGGACGCATTGGGGTTTTGTGGGTTGTTGCCACGGTGTTGTTATCAGCAAGGAATTTGTTATGGTATAATGAGTGGTTGCTAAGTTCTTACTAAGCAGTCACTTGGTATTTCTAGGTAGATGCTTGGGCAGGGTTCTTCAAATGTTGCCCTCGAGGGCCAATGCGTTGCAGAGTTTAGCTCCAACCCCTTTTTTTTTCTTCTTTTTTTTTTATGTCTTGATGAAAGCATCATAGTAGTGGAATGGTGCTCATTTGAACAGTTCACTTCCTGAAGCATGTGTGTAAAATTTAAACAGGAATACACAGATTTTTCAACAAACCGATCGCAAAACACAATATATCAATCAATGTTAGAGGGTCCGTTTTTCTTCTGGGAATCATTTCCTACAACAAGCCACAAAAAAGGATCTTAGCTTGATGCTCGTAAAAATATTTCCATTTGATGATTTGTGACTGCTCATGAAAGTGACACGCACTAATTAAACAAAGATCGACTGTTTTCCAACTCGTCTGCCAAAGTCCGGAAACAAAGATGGTCCAAAAAACAAAAAAAAAGGGATATTCTCTTCTGTTGCAGTAGCATTTAATTGTTCCCAGAATGCTCGTATTTCACTGACATCTGTATGCTTAATGGTTTAATGCACTGATTACTGATATCAATGTTTGATCTGAATCTGAGTCAAACGCATTCAAGATGCTGAATTACTTTTTTGTTGATTACGCTCATATTTTTAGCCCTAAATTCAGATTCCTTTGATTGTGAGTGTATTGATTTAATTGATTTCAATTGACCTAGCAAAAACTCTAACTAACCATAACCCTGACTAATCCTAACCCTAAGGCTAGTATTTGCTGGAAAATCATATAGTATAACCGAGTAATGGAGTAGAAAATCAGTGTTACATTCCAGAAAAGTTGTTGTTTGACCATAGTAGCTTTACAGCTTCCGACAGAAAGGGGAAGTTTCGTTGAAACTTAAGCTTTTCAAGTTTAAAGCTACTCATTATGTGTATAACTAAATTCTGGAAAAGTATGCTGTTGGCTATTTAAAAAAGTGGACATGGCCTTTGATATGTCCTCACCAAACTTCCTGTTTAGTAGGAAATACTACACCGCATTTTGATGGAAAAATTACCTTGTAGTTACTAGCATCGCTATTTTTAGTCAAATATTGTTAGCATTTGTAGCAGGCCTTGGCATACCTTTAAGAGCTCCCAAAGGAGATGAAGTTTACAAATGGCATGCTTGGTGTTGTTTTTATATTGTAGCCGCAGCAGAACTAAATGCAATGCAATTAGCAGGAAACCTGCTGTAAATTCACCAAACCAATTAAACTGGACTGTATTACTAGCTGCTGGTGAAACCGGAGCCTTATTTTAAGGCGCTCATTAATCAATGCCAAACCGAAGGGCTCACAGCAGCCCGGCTGATGCAGGACATGTAATTAACTCTTTAAACACAGGGAATAAAAATCAGGCCTGATTGCAGATACAAGTTATCCTTCCTGAGGGACGCAGACCATTGGCTTTCTAATGGGTCTTGCCCCGCAGAGGCGTAAACCATCAGCGGAACTGGCTCCGATCCAAACCGCAGGCCTCGTTAAACAGCAGGAAACGAAGAATCACGTGAACACCTCTTCAGTGCAATTTTTTTAAATAACCATCATCTGAAGATGACCGGCATCTCTGTGACCTTGGTTAATAAATCGAAGTTGTGGAATTTCAGCGGCATTCTGTTGATAGAACAATAGGTCATAAGAGTAAAATATTTGCTAGTTGCTAGTCAGTTGTTTTGAGTAACACTGCCATCTACAATTAAGTTTTGGTACCAACGAAAACTCATTTGGTGCCGGCTGTGCCAGCAGCAGTTGAATTTAGATGATGAGATGACCAGGCGTGTATGTGGTTAAAGAGCGGCTTGGTGCACTATGCAGTGAAACATAATGTAGGACGACACAGTGAGGAGAGCGAGCGAGAGAGAGATGTTTAACCGTAAAATAGCCTGCTCCGCTCATTTGAGTAATCAGTCGCGGGATGCGAGTTTAATGGCCTTTAATGGTCTGTTTCCTGATATCAACTGCAATCAGCGGTCAAGTGCTCAGCCATTTATGAGCTTAGAAAAACACATTTTCTGAAAATAGCTTCAACACATTCTCCATTTGTACCTCGCCCGTGTTCCTTAATGAAAAAAAAAGAAGTGGAACCACTGTTTTTTGAAGGGAAACCGTGGTACTCTTCTTGTCCGTTAGCATAAAGAGAAAACAAATGCTAGCATTAGTTCCTACTCTCTATAAAAGGAGCGTGGAATTTGGAGGACTGCTTTTAGAATTCGGTGGAAAGCAAGCGGCCGCAATTTTAAACCTTTGGGTTGGTTTTGGCAGCACTCTCGTCCAAACGATCTTTGTGTTTCTCATTATGCTGCTCATACGGAAGAAGTTAGCAGCTCAAACCCTGTTAGCAGAATGCTAATCACTCTGACAGCCAAAACTGAATGCAGTCCAGGTTTTAGAGTGGAATTCACAAGCAAGAGGTAAACGGCAAACCCAACTGGAGGCAGACCTTGGAGGTGGAATGCTGAGCTCTTTTATTCCAGGTCTCTGTGCACGTAAAATGTTTACAGGGTCTCTGGTGGAGTGATAGCCGACACACCTGTGAGGCCACAGAACACATGACCTTTATTGGAGTTACTCCTGGAAGCCTCATATAACACTAGTTACAAATGTTAAGGACCCTCATCCAGCATTAGCATTCAGTCTTCTGCTGCTTCAGTATTGTGGTGGGTTTGTTATGCCTTTTTATTTAGTCAGTTTTAGTCAATAATTATATAATTTTAATCTATTCAAATATGTCATACAAAATAAATAAAAATTATTATAAATATAGAAAGAGAGAGAGAGAGAGATGTGCACATTACATATGATACATTTTCATAGTTTTTATAGTTTTATTAATAAATATATACAATTGATTATATATATATATATATATATATATATATATATATATATATACATTTACTGTAAATAATTTTTTTCAAATGATATGTTCTTAATATTATATATATAATTTGTATTTTTTTTGTAAAGTGTATATTTTATATTATCTAGTTTATATATTCATTAAATTATTAAAAAATGTAATATATTATGTAGGGGTGTAACGATACGCGTATTCGTATTGAACCGTTCGGTACGACGCTTTCGGTTCGGTACGCGGTACGCATTATGTATACCGAACGGTTCGTTGGAGTAATTAATTATATTTGAAAAAAAAAAAAAAAGAGAGAGAAAGAAATATAATGATATGCGTTCAACAAGGTAGCCCAATAACCCAAACAACGTAACAGGCAACGCCCCTGACACTCCCGAAGAAGAAAAAAACACCATCTTATATGTTTATGTTAGGCTACTCAGCAGGCGCTCGCTCACTCAGTACGCGCTGAAGGCTCGTTGCAAAATAGCCAATGCGTTTAACAGACTAGAAATGAGAAGATCCTCCAATAACCAACAGGTCTGGTGTTTGGGTGCACTTTGGATTCCCTTTAAGCTATAATGGTGATGGCAAGAGAGTGGTGGATAAAAAAACAACGGTATGTCGCATCTGCAACATGACAGGGTACACCAGCGGGATTACAAAAAAAAAAAAAAAAAAAAAACACCAGCGGGAATATCTGGGATATATGCGTCAGTACTATCTGGGAAAAGACGAAAAAAAGGAGAAACATGCACGCAGCAAACTATCCCTGCAGCATTTAGAAACTATAGCTTACAGGGAATCCAACCCAAACACCAGACCTGTTGGTTATTTTAGGATCTTATATTTCTGGTCTGTTAAAGGCATTCGACATTTTGCAACGAGCCTTCAGCGCGTGCTGAGTGAGCGAGCGCCTTAGGGGCCGTTCACATATCGTGCCTAAAAACGCGTGGAAAACGCTAAGCGCGTCTTTCTCCTCCTTTCCAAAGCGCTCGGGCAGAAGCGCTCATGAGGCGTCTGTCTTTGCTAAGCAACAATGACGTGCTCTCTCCATGAGACGCGGAAATTTCAGCGAAGGATAAATGGATTTGCAGCTCTAAAAATCGCTTGCAGTAGCTCTGCTACTGAATTTATTTCAAAATTGCAATCCATATACAACTATGATCAGCTGTTCCTTCATCTTGGCTGAGCTCTCAACGTTGTTACGGGAAAGGATGAAGCTGATTGGTTGGTTCTTGTCACATGACCCGCGGTGCGCTTGCGGCATTCTGAAAAGTTGAGATGTTTTTACATTTTGCTGTATCTAAAACGTATCGAACCGAACCGAACCGAACCCTGACATCAGTGTATCGTATCGAACCGAACCGTGAATTTTGTGAACCATTACACCCCTAATATTATGTAATGTGTGTACATTAGTATATTATATATAATATATTTAATAGTTTAATAAATACATATATGATATAAATTGTTTGCATTACTTTATTAAAAAGTAATTTATATATATTCATATATAATTTATACAATTCATGTAATATATAATTCATAAACTGTACAGTATGTGTGTGTCTGTATACATGTTTAATGTGTTTCATTCACACACACATATATATATATATATATATATATATATATATATATATATATATATATATATATATATATATATATATATATATAAACATATATCATTTGAATAATGTTATTTACAGTGTGTATATATATATTGGATTTACAGTTTGGATTACATTAATAAAAATAACATTTCAGTTTTTTAGCTACATTCAGCAACAGTCAATGAAAGTCCAATTTGGGGCCTCAATAAGGGCCAGTCAAACACATCACTAGCAGTGATTAAATTCTGCATAAAGGCCCAGAAAACACTCCCATCCCTTTACTTTCCAAATGAAATAAGACGGTCCCTCAGAGGTTTGAGTGAAAACACCTGGTCGGTGTATGAAACGAGAGTGGACTGCTTGTTTCAAGGCCTTGGCACACAGCGTATAGCACAGCTCCAACACCATAACAGTCATGCGAGCAATGGCACTGATGCACTTTTAGACCCCTGCAAAGTTTTACAGAGCTCCACTGTAAAGTCCAACCACAATCTTTCCAGGATTAGTCTTTCCATGATTTAACGCTGCTCTCTCCTGACCCCTGGAATGCAGTGTATGACAGATCTATTTTCTTACATTGTTTCACCTGCTCTAAATAGAACCACATGTTGCGAGGGACCGCCTCAACGCTCTTTCACCCTAATGGGAAGCATATTGAGGGGTTACAAGGAGCCACAGACAGCCGCAGGGGCTTCCATTAGACCAAAGCGTGACACTCGGAGGAAGACGAGGGCAGTGTATGGAGATAATACCACAAATCATAGGTGAATTATGGGGCAGTACCATGAAAGGAAGTCCCATCAAAATCCAAAACCCAGTCAATCACCAAGCCCAAGTTACTGTGAAGTCCGTGTAGGGTTACACAGGAATCTGATCGCTTGTTCTCTGATTATGGTGATTTGCTGGTTTGATGTTTTTTTTGTAGTGATGCTTTCAAGAACTTTTCGCTTGGTTTCAGAACTGAACATTTTCTGCATGCTGGTGTTGATCCCCTGGTGTTAAAGACCTTCTTGTTCTTTATCACTGGTTTGAGATTAGCACAGTTCAATGGGATGAGACCTTTTAAAGGGGTCATATGATGCAATTTCAAGTATCCCTTTCTCTTTGGAGTGTTACAAGCAGTTTGTGCATAGATAAGATCCCTAAAGTTGCAAAGACTAAAGTCTCAAACCCAAAGAGATATTCTTTATAAAAGTTAAGACTTGTGCACGCCCTCCTAAAATGACTCATTCTAACACACCTCCACATGTCTATGTCACGATGTGGGACGATTGGCATAACACCGCCCAAATGTTCATGTAAAGAAAGAAGGTAACTTCTATTCTCGCTGTTGTCGCAGACATGTTGTGGTGCTATGTGTTTCGTTGTGAAAGTGAAACTACTTTGTTTGGCCTCCCAAAAGAGGACACAACTAGAAATCAGTGGTTAAGTTGTATCTACAACACTGTTCCAGAACAGTTCAACCCAAATATTCAGATGTGCGCAGCACGTTTTATGGAGGACCGTTTCTTGAACCTGGAAAAGTAGCCTACGATGGTCTGTGCACAAAGGCTGTTTCTATAAAGTGGGGCATTTCCAACTTTGCAAGGACAGACTGATGCTTCTGACTCACAGCCAGTAAGGATGTTTTTTTTTATATTTAAAGAATTTGCCACTGATGATTCAAACGTGGGTTTTAAGCAGCGTAGAGTAGCGCTTTTTGTTTGTTGTTTCTCCGATCACAAATGCAGACATAGTTTTCACAGCAACTCGTTAAAACACAGTATATTTCATATTCAGTACTCATGTCCCCACTGGATACAACAAATACTTGGTTTGTAATGGGTTTTATCGGTTTTGTGTAATCGTGCTGGGAGATGGCATCAGAGTATGGTAAGGGGAGTATGATTTCCGTCACACGCTTGAGATATTCAGCCAATCACAATGCACTGGATAGCTGTCCAATCAGAGCACACCTCGCTTTTCAGAACAATGAGCTTTGTAAAAATTAACACGTTTCAGAAAGGCGGGGCATAGAGCAGAAACAATAATGTACATTGTGTAAAATAATGATTTTTATTTTATTTTTTACCTTCGACTGCAATAACACATTGCATTACTCCAATTACACAACAAAATGTTCTTTTTAGCAACATCATCTGATCCCTTTAAAGGTGCCATGTGTAAAAATTGAGGTAAAAATATCCAAAAAATGACCTACACGCATCAAAAGAATGAGAAGAAATAAGGGCGATGATGTCATTTAAAAAATGTCAAGTTATAGTGCTGCAGAGATATCAACCTTAATTAGCATTAGCATTACTAGCCACAGCCCGACAGGTGTCGTAATACTAGTTTCAGCCATGGGAGGCGGTATGCAGGCAACATAACCACTCTAGAGTAGACCAATTCACTTTATTAAGGCATACTGCCCCCATCTGGTATGGAATGTGGAGTATGACTTGATTTTTTTGCCAGACATGACACATGGCACCATTAAGCAAAATTTTAAGTCCAACAGATTGCAGACTTGAAGACAGAAAACAAGCACCAAACCAAATGAGAAGATTTGAAGCCACAATTGACTGCTAAAGAAAATACACTACAGACTAGTGCTTATTTTTTGTAACTTCCTATCAGTAAAGAGTTTTTTTTTAAGGAGATTAAACCATCAATAAGGCTCTGATATACTTATTGTGATGTTCATTTTTGTTTTTCACTTAGGGGTAAAAAGCTTTTTTAAATACCTGAGCAGCAGTTTACCATTAGCAAACATCTAGACGCCGCCCTACTACTTCAATTACTACTTTAAAGCAGCTTTCCATTGTGTTTATATTTTTACTTGTGATAGTCTGACCCACAAGAAATTAACTGAAGAAGAGTTAATTGTCAAGAAGGCGGAGCCACAGAGCCACACCCACCTATTATGTCATCACAACGGACCAATGAAAGCTGTTTACCAGCTGGAGCAAACTTTTCTGGAAAGTTGCTATGTCAAGCTGTTTTAAATTTCCAAAACAAATTTGGCGTCACACCAGTTAGTTCTTTGATTTTGCTTCAAGTAAATTGGGGCATTTAGCTAGTTGGCTGGTCTTAACTGCCCATCAGACATAAGCTGAGACAAGAAAACCACATGAATATGGTTTGTTTCTAGCAATGTGAAATGGTGAACAGAATACTGATTAAACTAACCTTAGCTGTGTGTAGTTTTCTGGTCTTCACTGAAAATCAAACTGATTTCACTAATCAGGGTGTAAGTATTTTGGCATCTTGTTAACTAACTAGAAGGCAAAAAGTGCCAAAAACTACTTTAAAACCATCAAAAATTTGCAAAAACTGTCTAAATATCAGTAATGGCCAGGCTGATCATTAAGCTGAGACCAGAAAACCACAAAAAGTTGAACTTTCTTCTTGGACCAGGAAACTTTTGTGATTATGTGAACAACTTGTGAACAAAAACAGATTCTCTGCCATTTTTTCTGCCTCCAGGGCCGGCCCGCGCCATTGGCGGTATAGGCAAATGCTAAGGGCGCCACTCATCCATAGGGGCGCCAGAATGAGTGAACGAGTGAATTTCTTTTTTTTTTTTTTTTTTTTAATGCATTTTTTTTTTTATAATAGGCTACTATTTAAAAACCATTAATTCGAAATACTACCAAAAAAAAAAAAAAAAAAAAAAGAGCCCGGCTCTTCAGTCTTCCCCCGTCCATCGAGTGCTTGAAGTGCATCAGAAACAGAGCGCGCGCACGATCAGTTGTTGCTAATTTGTTGTGTAACGTGCCCGACGCCGCATCCAATGTAGACGGCACTGCTTTTGTTAACACACAGCTCGTAGAAACGGGCCTGGCAGCTCGCGCCTACGGAAGTTCTTAGCGGCCATGCATTATAATATTTTTTCTTCTCGTTTTCTCGTTATAACGACTTCATTTTCTCGTTTTCTCGACATAACGGAGTTCGTTTTCTCGTTATAACGAACTAGTTTTCTCTAAGAAGTTACAAAACTGTGCCAGCAGGTGGCACTATAGACCTGAATATAACTGATGGGGTGTTGTATACTATACACTTTACTGTACGCGGACCTTCCTCGTGATCTCTATAATTTGTGCAGTCTTCATTACTGACATTTAATTAATTCATAAATGTTAAATATGCTTGAATCAATATGAATATTTTGTGTATTAAGTTCCTGCTAGATGCATGAGTTTCACCAACGCGTTTTGTGTCATAAAATAACTGCTTATCAAAACCAAGGTTGACGTCACTGTATTCTGTTTATCTACAGTAGGACGGGATTTAACGATGTAGGCTGATGTGCTTCTTTTCCTTATTACTAATCTTTATTGTTAACCATATTAATGAGAAATGTGATATATATGTAAAATCCATAGGCTTATTTAATTCAGTTTTGTTCTATAATGTTGTAATCATTTTTGTCTACACACACACACACACACACTACATGTACACATGGACGCTTTTCAAACAGAAGCTTGTAACACACATGATATCTGCCACATCATATAATGACTACTACAAATTACAAATTATATATAATTTTATTTCAAATAAAGGGAAAATGAAAAGTGAGTTTAATCCAAGCAGCTCTAATTTCGCGGTGTTGCCATTTAAACATGTTAATTACAAAAACAAAACGTTCGTTGTACTGTCTCTGGAAAAATCAACAGTGATTGATCAGCCTTTATTTATATACAGTATTGTAGACGTTATTACCTAGACGAAATATAGGCTACAGTATAGCCCCTGCATGGTTGTCCATCAGATGCCTGTCAAAGTTGAGTTTGTTACTATAGCAACAGTAAAACTGTCATGTCGTTATAATGAGAAAACAAACTTTCGTTATGTCGAGATAACGAGAAAAATAAGTCGTTATAACGAGAAAACGAACTTCATTGTCGAGATAACGAGAAAAATAAGTCGTTATAACGAGAAAACGAACTTCATTGTCGAGATAACGAAAAAAATAAGTCATTATAACGAGAAAACGACTTTCGTTATGTCGAGATAACGAGAAAATTAAGTCGTTATAACGAGAAAACAAAAAGGAAAAAAAAATTATAATGCATGGCCGCTTAGAACTTCCGTACGCGCCAGTTCCAGACACGGTGAAAGTTTAGAGTATAAAGACAGAGGTAACGAGATGTAGTGAAAGAACAATTTATTACATAGGAGTAAGATACTATAATTTCATGGCAGTTATTTTTACCTTAAACTTAATGTTAGCAGTTATTCTGAGTTCCCAGACTGTGATTTTGTACAATCATGTCAGTTTTAAGACGCATTTTTTATTATCACTTTTTATTCATGTTTTACTCTACAGTTGTGCAGATTTGGGGGGATACAGTACAGGCCAAAAGTTTTGAAACATTACTATTTTTAATGTTTTTGAAAGAAGTTTCTTCTGCTCATCAAGCCTGCATTTATTTGATCAAAAATACAGAAAAAAATTAATATTGTGATATATTATTACAATTTAAAATAATTTGTTTTCAATTTATTATACTTTAAATTATCATTTATTTTTATGATGCAAAGCTGAATTTTCAGCATCATTACTCCATTCTTCAGTGTCACATGTAACATCAGTCGATCACATGATCCTTTAGAAATCATTCTAATATGATGATTTATTATGAGTGTTGGAAACAGTTCTGCTGTAATGTGTGTGTGTGTGTGTGTGTGTATATATATGCTAAATCATGAACACAATGACAGGGTGAAATGGGCTGTGATGCATGGGGCACCAGGTAAAATCTTGCCTAGGGCAGCAAATTGGTCAGGGCCGGCCCTGCTGCCATCAAACTGATTTTCACTCACCAGGCTGTCCCTCTCTGAAGGTTTTAGAAGGGTTTTAGATATATGTCAAGCTAGCAGGTGCCCAAAACTGCTTTAAAACAGTAAAAAAACGAATATACAGTATGCTGATTATCAGAAAAGCCCAGGCTGACCAGTAAGATGAGACCAGAAAAAACTAAAGTTGATGTAAATAGTTCCTTCTTCAGCAGCATTGATGAGTCAACCTGTGTGATTTTGCTGAATGTAAATAGTTAACTTGTGAACAAATCTGTAACCTTTCAAATGTGACAAACTTAGCCGTCTTTTGCTGTTGGAAATGACTTACGGGAAACGCATCGTGTCTCATGTCAGTCCATCTAGTACTTCAAGCCTTTAACCTGCTGCTTATGTTTTCCTGTACTGAAAGTTAGGCTTAAAATCATTCCAAAGTCATTTCTCACACAGCACATTAAATAATGTAACTGTCTATCAATTAGCAGCAGAATATTAGTGAAGGCAGCCTTGTAGTTTACACCCGACATTAACTGCTAAAGTTGCTAAACATTTATGTATTCTTCTTACGCAGACATATGCTTTTTTTTGCTATATATATATATATATATATATATATATATATATATATATATATTATTATTATTATTATTATTATTATTATTATTTATTTTTTATTTTTTAAGCATTTAGTAATTGTAAAGTCCATGTTAGGCATTTATTGTGCAACAGTGACATCTGGTGGGTATAAAACTAACAACATCCTTACTTCACTTGCTGCTATCAGGAGAATTGTTGCAGACTCTTTAATGTTTTTAAGCATTTATTTTAGGCATCGTAAATGAAGCAACTTATCCCCCCCCACATGTGTTTCCACAGGTTATTTCTGCGTTTTCTACATTCAGCTCATCTGTCACCACTGGTGCTGCAGACTCTGATCTGGGATGGAGATCTGAAGGGGACAATTACAGCTGTTGACTAGCAGGCAGCCAGGTGCAGAGAGGGGTAATGAGAGTCTGATCACGTAACGCCGAGCTCACTGCAAAACTGAAGATCATCACCATTTTCATCTTTATATCAGCAGTCTATGAAAAAAGCAATTACAGCAATCATGAAGGTTAATAATATCTGTAGTACATATCTGTAGTGTTCACCAAAAATGTTGTAAAATTTGTTCATAGTATTCATTTATTTTTTTTATTATATGTGTGTGTATATATATATATATATATATATATATATATATATATATATATATATATATATATATATTGTTTTATATATATATATGTAAAACAGTGTTTTTGGCCCAAAATGTACTAATACTCACTTTAGACCACATAAACCCTCCATAGGAAGCAGTGCTTTTTTAGTATAATTTTATAGTTCAGTATATATTTTCTATTTTTACATTTGAATAATTTTGTAAAATATATATTAACTTTAAATTTACTTAACGTTTTAGTCATTTTTTATGTCTTAAATTTATATTTGGTATAATCTAATTTAAATGTATTTAATAAAAATAAAAATGTATTTATTAGTTTTAATTATTTTATTTAAAAACTAGCTGAAATAAAAAAAAAAAATCTGACACAAAATTTAATTTCAGCTAAATTGTAAATAAATAAAATAGTATAGAATCAAATCTAATTTAAGTTTTTGTTTATTAGTTTGTTATTTTAGTGCCAAACAAAAATCATTGCCTTGGCAACTAAATGAAATAAGTTGATGGTTTAACTATATATATATATATATATATATATATATATATATATATATCTATCTATAAGTGGTGGACGAAGTACACAAATCAAGTACTTGAGTAAAAGTACAGATACGTATGATAAAATATTACTCCAGTAAAAGTACTCCTTTTTCAATTTTACTCAAGTGAAAGTACAAAAGTACTCAATTTTTTTATGTACTTAAGTAAAAAAGTACTGAAAGATAGATGTTTGCAATTTTATATAGGCTAATTTAATTTTATATTAGCACTTTCTTTTAATAATCCTACTGCTCAAAATACCTGGGATTTTTTCCAAAATAACCACTATATGGAGTGAAGATATATTTTTGTTGTTGATATGGACTACGCTGATGAGAGTAATGTTCACTGTGAAGCTTGCACTGTGATGTACCTGAGAGAAAACAGAGATTAGCATCTGGATTTCCACCAGTAAGAACAAAGTATTTTAAAGTTTGTTGTTTTACAGAACATCACAGTTATATATGACATGATAATAAGGCCTGAAGATTTTAAGGAAAATATAATTATATTTTCATAATGATTTTTTCCTTCTCAAACCTTGTCTGGGGTGTAAAAACACCCCTGGCCAAATGGGGTGCATCTCTTCCCCTCTTTGATAATTACTGTAGTAACCATGTTCTGAACATCACATCCTTTCTTTTGTACCTAGTTGTAATCTATATATATATATATATATATATATATATATATATATATAGGTGGTTGAATAAAAATATTTGGACATTATTTATAAAATTACCTCAAGTTAGCACCAGCAAGCTTGTTAGCTAGACAGTTAGCATCAGCTAACAATATTTAGGCTACTTATTTTCAGTGCGGTTATGAACAACGTCCTTAATAACAATGGATGAAAAAGTTAGAGCTTTACTGATGATTAAGTCTAGAGTGTGTCCACCTTTGTGTGTGGGTCCATGTACATGCTGAATCGACAGGTAAAAAAAAGCCTCAAGTCCAAATATTCATTTATCGCCAATTAACCGTTTGACAAACTTGTTTCGATGTCCAGATCTGAATTTAAAAAAATCTCAAACATGCTCCAATTTCCCGATCAGAATCAACCGAGTCGCGAACAGGCTCCGAAGTGCCGATCTGAATCAACCGAGTCGCGAACAGGCTCCGAAGCGCCGATCTGAATCAACCGAGTCGCGAACAGGCTCCGAAGTGTCGATCTGAATCAACCGAGTCGCGAACAGTCTCCGAAGTGCCGATCTGAAACAACCGAGTCGCGAACAGGCTCCGAAGTGCCGATCTGAATCAACCGAGTCGCGAACAGGCTCCGAAGTGCCGATCTGAATCAACCGAGTCGCGAACAGGCTCCGAATTGCCGATCTGAAACTTCGACCAAAGAATGTAAAAAATAACTCCATTTAATATTACGGTTGCGGGGAATTTGGACAAGCATGAGTTATTTTATTTAATATGTGTTAGTTTAAGGTTATTTTATTTTATTTTTTAACCTAATACACGGAGACGCTGATAGATGTGTCTGCTTTGCACTGGAGCATTTCAGTGGGCTTAAATAGTTCTCTCTTTACAGCGGATTTAGTTCCCAAACAACTGACAATTTTGACCTAAATATGATTTTCAGTTACAATAATTAATCTTAAATTTCGACATTAATAACTTACTTTTAGCAACATCAGACGCACGCACGCTCACAAGATCTCCCGGTTCTTACTTCAGGAGACTCGCACTAAACGGTTCATTTGAATCAGTGAGGGTCGACTCCAGAACAGCTGCAATCGGATCATTCTAATTCGTAAACGAATCGTTTGGTGCGATTCGCGATCTGAGTAAAGTTTATTTTGAAAAGACACCGCTTCTGCTTGTCGGAGCACGTGATATATTATAGGGAGTAACGATATGTTTTATGAAATGTAGTGAAGTTAAAAGTACGATCTTATGCTTTGGAATGTAGTGAAGTAAAAGTTACTCAAAATAAAACTACTCCAGTAAAGTACAGATACTTGAAAAATGTACTTAAGTACAGTAACGAAGTAAAGCTACTCCGTTATTGTCCACCACAGATATATATATATATATATATATATATATATATATATATATATATATATATATATATATAGTTGAAGGTTTACATGCCATATATATAAATGTTATTGCAGGTAAGGTTTATTTATTATTATTTTATCTTTATGATATTAATTCAAGCTACCTATAGTAACACTGGTATAGGAAGCATATTTTTGTCATTGTGCTAGATTTTCATTGACAGTTCCACTGTTCTCATCCTGGTTTGTCTCTGGCAGTGTGGGCATGTTGGGTTCTGTCCCAGGACATCTCGTTACAGCACACAGACACTGTGCTGATGTGATCCAGCGAGAGGAGTGTGAGGATGAGGAGGCAGACCTTCCTCTGTACGAACACTGATTCAATGCAATAAGCTTTTGACAAATTCCTTTTAAACAAACTTTACAATAACACAATTCCTTTAACCATGTGTCTTTTGAGAAGAGTTTTTCCTTCTTTAACCGCTGAATCTCCCAAGGTTGTTACTGTCATCTTTGATTAACCACTGAGGAGTTTAAATGGGGTTATTCTCTGTAAAGCAGCTTTAGAACAAAACCGTATTAATTAATTGAGCTTTACATAAACGGTGAACTGAATTGAAGACATACAGATCAAACAATAGCATGAATTGTTAAACTAGTCAAGACGTGTGGTTCAGGGAGAGTATCCAAGGTTCTTTTGAGCAGCAGTCAGATGATAAATGACATCCCTGCAACTGTGTGATGCTCTGCAAGGACTTTCATAACACGTGGACAAAGTTACATGGAGTTCAGGACAGAATGCATACAGTCTGAATGGCTTTTCTTAAATTTGGTTTATTTTCTCATTTTGTATTTCAGAAACATGCCATTGTTTTTGTAATTTGTAGTTTGCTTTATTCCTAAAATACATTCAAGTTTATTTGTATAGCGCTTTTTACAAAATAAATCGTTACAAAGCAACTTTACAGAAAATTATGTTTCTACAATATTTAGTAGTAGCTAGTAGTTTGTGCACATTTGACAGGATTTTAGAAAAAATAATAATAATAATTCAAGACGTAGTCAGCTAGACGATGAACTATCAATATTATTAATTAAGTTATTATATGATTCAGTCACACATTTAGCAATATTTGTTAGTTCTGTTTGTTGATTCAGGGTTAGCATCATCTGAGGTCCTCTGAGGGTCAGCATCATCTCTTCTCAGGTGTTCTGGATCCAGACTGGAGCTTGTGTAAATCCTAGTTAGCACGGGATGTAAATCCCATGGCGAAACATAGAAACAAAATACAGACATCATTAGCATAGCTGCTGATCCAACAAAGTAAAATTAGTTTAACCCAAGCTAATGAATAAAAATGCAACTTTGAACAGATGCAACTACACTCACAATTAAAAAGATACATTATTTGAATGCTTGGCGAAAGAGATGTGTTTTTAATCTAGATTTAAACAGAGAGAGTGTGTCTGAACCCCGAACATTATCAGGAAGGCTATTCCAGAGTTTGGGAGCCAAATGTGAGAAAGCTCTACCTCCTTTAGAGGACTTCGCTATCCTAGGAACTACCAAAAGTCCAGCGTTTTGTGACCTTAGGGTGCGTGATGGGTTGTAACGTGGTAGAAGGCTAGTTAGGTACGCTGGAGCTAAACCATTTAGGGCCTTATAGGTAAGTAATGATAATTTGTAACTGATACGGAACTTAATAGGTAGCCAGTGCAGAGACTGTAAAATTTGGGTAATATGATCATATTTTCTTGACCTCATAAGGACTCTAGCTGCTGCATTTTGGACTACCTGTAGCTTGTTTATTGAAGAAGCAGGACAACCACCTAGAAGTGCATTACAATAGTCCAGTCTAGAGGTCATGAATGCATGAACTAGCTTTTCTGCATCAGAAACAGATAACATGTTTCGTAGCTTGGCAATGTTTCTAAGATGGAAGAATGCAGTTTTTGTAACATTGGAAATATGATTTTCAAAAGACAAATTGCTGTCTAATATAACACCCAGATTTCTGACTGTAGAGGAAGTAACAGTACATCCATCTAGTTGCAGATTGTAATCTACAAGATTCTGTGTAGTGTTTTTTGGTCCAATAATTAGTATCTCTGTCTGCCATCACCCTGATGCCATTTTAGTCTAGTCTTTTGGTAAACCGTCATATGCTGGTGTTTTGAAGATCCTAGAAATCTAAATATTGATATCGAGAAACAATACTGAAACATCAAAAACCTTTCATCTTCAAAAAACCATTGGAACTACTGTTCAAACATTTAGGGTCGGTAAGATTTTGTATTGTTTTTGAATGCCATCTCTTTGGCTGCATTTATTTAATTAAAATACAGTATAGGAGCCGTAATATTGTGAAATATTTTTAACATTTAAAACAGCTGTTTTCTCTTTGATTATATTTTAAAATGTAATTTATTTTTGTGATGGCAAAGCTGAATTTTCAGCATCATTATTTCAGTCTTCAGTATCACACGATCCTTCAGAATTCATGCTGATTTACTGCTCAAGAAACATTTCTTCTTATTATCAATGTTTAAAACAGTTGTACTGCTTAATATTTTTTGTGGAAACCTTGATATATTTTTGGTTTTCAGGATTCCTTTATAAAACAAGTAAGTTCAAAAGAACTTTTATCTGAAGTAGAAAAAATTTCTAGCAATAATAAATGTCCTGACTGTCATTTTTTGATTAATTTAGTGCATCCTTACTGAAATATAATACTTTAAAAAAAATTATAAATAATGAAAGCAATAAAGAAACTTACTGATCCCAAACCTTTGATTGGAAAAGTGTAAAGAAGCATTTACACTCTTTAAAATAAAGGTTCTTTGTTGACAGTCATGCAGGAAAAGGTTCTTCCATGGCAAAAACTGCTTCTGGGTTCATCCTGACATCTTTATTTTTCAAAAGTAGATGCAGATATAGATCATTTTCCATATGCAGACACAGATTCCATTTCTTAAAATCTCATAGTTTTAATATCATATACAGAATTCACATTAGTCAGAAAAAATGTTAATGGTACAATCACAGGTCAAATAGCCTGAAATAGAATAAATAGAACTCTTCGATTAGTAAATGCTATTAATATATGCCTTAATTTGAATAGTGAGGTGACTATCAAAGTGTAAAAGAAACTACAGTCTATATATGAATTAGTAGTCATGTTAGTGCTAAACATATTTCGTGCTTACTGTGTGTAAAATATTTACATCATCCTGTTCGGATCTCAGATTTCATAAAGAGTGAAAGAATAGATTCAGTAAAGTCTGTTATTGCAGAGACCTTCAGTTGATTGGGTCTGATGGGTCTCCAGACTCAGGAAATGCCCTTCCATGGTGACTCCGAAATACCAGGATGTCCTCCTGGTGGAGGGAGAGGGGAGGGGGGGTCGCCGGTCACCATGGCAACAGAGTCTACATTCGTAGTCACAACAACGCTCAGTGTTCCAAATAGAACCCTTCTGTACGCCAGCCGGTATGATGTCACAGTGATGTCATTCCGAAGTGCCGACCGGTTCTGGAATCAGTTCCGAAAACAGCTTGATCCTCGAATATATCGTCTCAATATCCGTTGTAAAATCAGCCACTGCAGAGCTCGGGTTCGTTGTCGGTTCATGTGATCTGCTTTCAGTCTGACGAAGAAGGAAAAAACAAGTTCACATCACAAGACGAGTGATCTGACAATTACATTTCATTTGAGCTTCAACAGATGCCACTAATTGGAAAACTCATGCATTAAAGTGTCCAATCTGTCTTCTCTGGAAAGCTTTAACCAAGTTATTAAAGAGAAGGTGATGGGTCATGAATACACACACACACACACACTTTTAGCGGTCGGGACTCTTATCAAGCTCTGATCAGAGAATCAGCATGACAGGCACCTGCTGTTCACAAAAGCATTGAAAATAAACTGACGTTCAAAAATATTCTGGGTTATTTTGTCTTAATATCTACAGACAACATCTATAGCATCTGTTGACTGCAACAGAAAATAACCGATTCAGTTACAGATATGTTAGATGATCTGGAAGTGATCGGAGCACTGAGTGATAAAGGAATAGTCCACCCAGTAGTTAACAGATTTGGAGAAATATAGCATTGCATAATAACATCACAATAATCCACACAGTTTAAACATCTTGATGGATTTGTTTCTTACAAACACGCAGCTTTACACTTCACAAGACATTAACTGATGGACTGGAGTGGTGTGGGTTATTGTGATGTTTTTATCAGCTGTTTGGACTCATTCTGATGGCACCCATTCACTGCAAAGGATCCACTGGTGAACAAGTGATGCAATTATAAATTTTTCCAAATCTGTTCTGATGAAGAAACAAACTCATCTACATCTTGGATGCCCGAGGGTGAGCAAATTTTCAGCAAATTTGCATGTTTGGGTGAACTAATTCTTATAGTGTTTATCATTACATCCAAACTATGCCCAAAATTGTGCATTTGAAGACATTCTTTAAGTAACGTGCACATGTTGTTTGCATACTGAGAGATGGGTTGCATGTTAGTCTGTGGTAATGGAACAGTATGCCATATTTGCTGTTGTTAAGATAATAATACTGAATCGCTCTGACTTGAGTTTACAGACACGTTGCGAGTCTGTTCTCCAGATACAAATTAAGATTGTTTTTTAGCAGTAATGTAATAAGACGTGTGATCCAGTTCATAGTCTCTCTGGAGCCGTGCGGTAATGTTGTGCTGTGTAATCTAAATGTAATACCGCAGTCTGTTCCTCTCACACACTGCTTCCTCATACACAGGGTTATTATGGGTAATCAGTCCAGCCATTATAGCCTTTCATCATGACCGTGTTGTCATGCGGTCTTTCATCATGCTTTAAAAAAAACAACATTCATTATAACCTTAAAGGTAATTTAGAAACATTCGTATGTATATCATGTTGTCTGTTAATGTATACGGCTGCACAATGTCAGACACATTATAGAGAAACAAATGTCTGTTGTGTGAAATTAATATTTGAATTGCTCTCTCTTCATCAAACAAAGGCTTCAGAAGTCTGGAAATATAAAGCAAGGACTCTTTTCATGTGGTACTGCATTTTTTTTTTTTTTATTATGGGTCACGATGGTTGTGTAGCTGGTTAATCCAACTCAAGTAGTCAATTAGTGAGGGGACTATTTATTATTAGAGAAATTATTTCAATAAAAAAATTATATAAAATATGTATAATTAGAATGTACAACACATATAATAACATAAAATTGTATAATAAAAAAAATAATATATATATATATATATATATATATATACTGTGTGTATATATTATGTACACTTGTAATAAAAATCTTTTGTTGAAGAACAAGCTTAAGTTATATTAAAATGTTATATATATATATATATATATATATATATATATATATATATATATATATATATATATATATATCTATCAAAGAACACGCTGTGTAGGTTACATTTCAAAAAATATATTAATATATTTAACATATTGACTGATTTATATATATATATATAATAGAACACAAATTAAGTTACACATAAGAATGTACGATTTGTAAACTGAAATATATATAATATCTTCTTTTTTTTAAATGTGTATATAGAAATGTGTATTAATTGAAGAACGAATAAACTTCTGGAATCACAAAATGAATTGTGGGTAATTTCAATCTATTGATTTGTGTGAATATAAAACAGCTGGAAAACAAGCAACTTCTTTGCTTTTTTATAAGAAACTTGTGGCTGTTATTTGATCTAGACAAAAAAGAGCAAAATATACTGTTGTTACTGTTTTTTTGCTTTTAACTGTTTCAAACCTGTGTTGTTCTGTGAATGCGCTCCTCACCTTTACGTGTGGACTTTGATTGGCTGGCAGCTACTGTGGTCAGATCAGCAGGAAGACCCACATACACTCCTCCATAGTTCCTGCAGAACACACAGTTACACATTCATTATTATTGTCCCGATTCAGTCTCATGATGTTTAGCAGAGGCCTTGCATGGATTGGCATGGATTGGCATGATTGAAGTAGAACGTCTAACCTTCGCTTCTCATCATCTGGTGATGGTTCTTCTGTCCTGCATCAAGAGAATAAAGATGAAGACAGTCTCTGTGGCTGACACTTCTGTCTTACAGCAATTCAAGCTCACTCCTCTACTTTTTTGTACTGTACTCCATCAGTGTCCTCTTTGCTCAAATAATCTGTTACACAAGACTGACTGGCATCGAAACACTTCATACTACATTTTAATTTCAGAAAGAGCGTGTTGTGTTGATGAACCCTAGTCAATATTTTATTTCATGGGATAGAAGTACAGTCTGTTTCAGTTCATATTTAATGTTTACATTAATGTCCACAATGCATATTTCCTTAAAATGACTAATATTTTGTTAGCTTAAAAATGAAAACAACAGTATAACTAACTGATCATGCATTATTTATATCCATCACTAATTCATTTTTGCATAAAGAAAAAATGCCATTTCTGATTTTGCAGTATAGATTTTGGATGGGATTTTAACTAGGAATTCACTCTAAAAGCTAAAATTATTTTGAAATTCATATAAAAATGTGTGTTTATTACATTATTCATTTAGCTGATGCTTTTTATCCAAAGCGACTTATAATTGCTATATATGTCAGAGGTCGCACGAATCTGGAGCAATATATATATTAATAGTATTATTATTATCTATTAAAATAAAAAATTATATAATATTATTTTTTTATAGCAAATTATATAATTATTTATTTTATATATTAAAAGCTAAAATATACGAATACATTTCATATTTAATTTTCATATTCATATTTTTGTCAACTGAAAACACATCTTAAAATTGCCAATGTTTTGTTGGCTGAACAATTAAAACAACAGTTCAGTTGATCGAGCTGTTTTTCATTTTCATTCCATTTCCAATTTTGCAGTGGAGATTTGGAATGGGATATTAATTTTCGGAATGCAGTCTTGAGCTAAATGTTTATCACAACTTGATCCGAGAGTGGAAAACTGTTAAATATTTCAGACGGCGAGCATTTATTCAACTCCTCTGTATCTTTTTATAGATGTTAAATGTTAAAACCGTGTCAAACAGGAGTCACATGCTGATGTCATAACAGAAATCTGCTGTCTAAACACACTCGGGCGTTTTTCCACCGATGGGACGGATGCCGTCTGGTGTCTTTGACAGTAAACTGTGAGGTGTCAGGCATTGCGGGGGGATGGGTAGCGATTGCTGATTGGTTAGCATGTGTTTGGACCCTCAGGGGCCCATGTGCGCCACAAAAGCTGCTGAATGGTTAGCTGGAACAGGCTGATTGAACCCCCCCAGGATTCAGTCTGTGTGTTTATTTTGGTGGATTTACACTGTGGTGAGCAGTTATGTACCAATTTGGTGCTCAATGCTGTTATTAATTTCTCTCGGGTCAGTGGGGGACGTTACAGTCATCACATTCATTCTGTGGCTCACATTCTGAATATGGTATGTTTGGATATGTCATAAATTAAATTACTCACACATCCTTGGCAGCTTCTGCTGGACCTGTAAAAAGCGTAAAGAAAATAGAATTAAATATATATATATATATATATATATATATATATATATATATATATATTTTTTTTTTTTTTTAAAGGATTTAAGTGTAAAATCAACATTTAATACTATTCATTTGCCACCCATTTTACTTGGTAATATGTTTTAATAAAAAAAAAAAAAAAAAAAAAAAACCCATAGTGCTACATTGATTATCAGCCATTTATTACATAAAATTTATATAATTTTTAAGATATTTTATATAAATTGTGTATATATATATATATATATATATATATTATATATATATATATATATATATATATATATATATATATATATATATATATATATATATATGTATATATATATATATATATATATATATATATATATATATATATATATATATATATATATATATATATATATATGTATATATATATATATATATATATATATATATATATATATATATATATCCCAGGAGCCCATTTGTATACACACACAATAAATAGAACAATATTTTAATAACACAATATTTATTAGATAGAAACATGTATCCATATCGATACATATATATAAACAATTTTTATATATTTAAAAATGTAACATCTAGTCTTCTTTTTAGTTTAATAAAACTATAATAATTAAGAATTAAAAATAACAAATTTACAAGAAACCTTGTGTTAAGGAGTGCAAAAAGGTTGTCTCTTCAGAGTGACACAGACGTGTTTAGTGAATCAAATTCGATTCTTTCTATGCCTGTGTTGATTTCAGTAGTATTCAGTCTGCGGTTCAATTCTTTGATTTCTAACATTCATTTGTGCAGTGACTCTTAATTCACCCTTAAAGACAGAAACCACAGCGGTTATTCTCAATGAGATCTCTCTTTTCTCTCAAACACAGTCTTAATTCAGGTTTCAGTCCCTATTCATTAACTGAATTTTACCGTACGTTTCTGCTATGTGCAATTAATTTGACTTAGTCACCACTGAAAAGCTACTACTAAATATATTGTAGAAACATAATTTCCTCTAAAGCTGCTTTGCAACGATTTGTATCGCGAAAAGCACTATACAAATAAACCTGAAGTGAATCTTGAATAGAGCCGTTGCTTGACAGAATCGACGGATGAGTTTGACTTAAGTGAGTTTAGACTCTTTTGTTTTGAAGGATTCAGTCAATATACAGAACGTCCATCTGTGTTAGACTAATGCTCAAAACCTTTTCACTGAAGAGGGTTTTCTTGTCCTCAAGATACAGAGGTCAGTTTTACCGGGTCAAGAAACATATCCACGCAATCTTTCGTCTTGGAAGGTCCACACTCTTAAAAATAAAGATCAACCCAAAAGTGTTTTTTTGCAGTGATGCCAAAGAAGAACCGTTTTACAGTTTTAAGAACTGCTCTTTTTAACCAGTTTTTATTAGTTTGAAAAACATTTTAACAATCGAAAGAACCTTTTGTGGAATGGGAAGATTCATGGAACCATAGAAAGCAAAAGGAAGGAAGTAGAAAGAACCTTTTGGATAATAATGAGATGCTATTAATCTTTTGATTAACTCTCCTGTTTCTCAGATGTTTCTCCTGAGAAAAAGATTCCAAGAAACCAAAGTCTGGATTCAGATGATCTCAATATGAACTCAAACATTTCTCATCACATTCATCCGAGAGCAACACTCATTTGGGACTGTTTCTGTGTTTTATGTTAAGAGGAACGTAAAGGATGAGGAGGTGGCACAGGGATGGCACACACAGGAAGAGGGATCCCAGACAGCAAGCAGTTTCGGCCCAGATCCGGCCCACATCTGGCCCACATCTGGCCCAGCATGGGTCAGAAGGGGGGCAGATCTGGGCAAACACTATTTTGCTGTCTGGGATGGAGGAGGACGACGAACAACAAAGTCCAGTGTGGTGATGATGGTGGGGTGTAAGCCAGGGAGAGGCTTTGAGCAGGGGCTTGATGGCAGGTGCCCGGGCCACAACCTGAATGGCTCTCCATGGCAGCATCAAAAGGAGGGAGGAGCCAAGACGTCACCATGGGGATGACTGAAGGCGACGACAGCGATGGAGGTGGAGCCCTATGCACAGACAGAGAGCTGAGGAGGTGGAGTGATGCAGAGGATCCAGGCGGCCGCGATGAAGCTGAATGGCGATTATGGCCTGAGATGTAGCTGGTGATCCAGAGGCCTGAGGGTGAGCAGGAGCGACCAAGGAAGGAGGCGGAGCCTAAAGAAGGGTGGAGCAGACCATAGCCAAAGGGGTGGTAGTGGGGGGTTAGTAGTGGGGGTGTGGCAAAGTCCGATCCAGGTGGAGCCGACTGACGGAGGGAACCCAGCGAGGGTAATAGATCAATGGCCAATGGTCCACTGTAATCGAGGGTGGGAGGAGTCCAGGTGCAGGAGTCTGGGTGGGGGGACGAGGTGGCCCAAGATGGAGCCCCACCACTGAGAGGAGGTGAAACAGAGGAACTGACTGCGGATTGAAGAAGACTGGATGGAATGGCTGAGGCCCGAGGAGACTAAAGATATTCACAAAAATAATGCACAAAATTCGATCAAAAACAAAAAGTCAGTTTTAGTCAGACCAGACAGTCAGACAGATGGACAGATTCAGGCAGGCTTAGAGGAAAGCAAAGTCTCTAATTCTCCAAACTGAAAAATAATCTCCAAGTCCAACACACATGCTCTCACTCTCAGTGGCATCCTTGCACCATCGAATTCCATGGGAATTCCCTCTGTGATGGATGGGACAGTCGGCACGCGCACCAGTTGGGACGGTGTCTTCTCTGGCTCGCTGATGGCGTCAGGTTCGCTCTTCCCAGCGATGTCTGAGGTGCTCTCTCCGTCTGCGGTGGGCTCAGGCTCTGTCTCTCCTCACAGTGGGGTGGTCTGTCTGGATTGTGAGTGGGGCTGGAGTCTTCATACGTGAAGGCAGATCTGCAGGAGCTCAACACCTACTCCACAGAAGCAGTGAAGCTCCCTCGAGGACCCTCCCCGAACAACTGTGCTCGTGTTTTCCAGGCTGGTGCGCAGGAATGAGGTCTGGGAAGGTGGTCTAGTGGGCGAGACCCAGGAATTCATCTATGTGCTCTGTTAAGACTATTTCTATTTCTCTTTCTATTTCAGCAAATCTCCTGAGCTCTAAAAGAACATCGTCTGAGCAATAAATTCAGTTTTGAGGCTCCGCTCTCTCTGTTTAGGAGTTTAGTGATGGATGTCGTCACTTTGATGCCTCGCTTGCCAATCATTCACTGTTCTCTCTCCGGACCCTCAAGGCTAATTCTGTTTTTAACCAAAGTTGATTTTGTTTGCCTCTTTTCTTGTATCCAGTCTGCATTTCAATGAGATTACCCGTGAAGCATTATATCATCAAATGCACTTTTTAAATTCATTCGCTGGCTTCTTCGGAGGTGACGGTTGAGTCATCTCCAGCTGTTCTCACATCCCATTTTCAATGTCCAGGCTTGTGAAGGTAACATTTATTGTTTAAATATTGCTTTTTCGTAGCTCAGCAGTCGGCACACACAATAGTGTTCTCAGGTATACGTTTCAGTTAAGCATGAACTTTGTTTCTCCTGAAATGGAGGAATAAAAACGTTCAAGTGACATATTCCAAAGCAGGGGTTTTCACAGCAAAGAACCACAATCAGTGAAGATGTTATTTTATTAATTTTAACAACATTTTAATAATCTAAAGATCCATTTTCCACTGTAAAGTACCTTTTATCAAATGGAAACATTCCGAGGATGTTAAACGTTCTTTATGGAACAATTGATGCCAAAAAAAAGAACCTTTATTATTATTATTTTTAAGTACTACAAAGCTGTAACATGAAGCTCAGAGAAATATTTGAGTTCACATTTGAGATCTCTGACTTCTGATTCAGACTTTGGTGTCTTGGTCGCATCCCAGCACCCTTTCCTTAACATTTAGTGAACATAATGTATGATTTTCTTCTTCTCTTAAGAAGCAGAAGTGCCTCTCAGTCGCCTGGGAGAAACATTGATGTTCAAGTGATCTCATTTATTATGGTTTGTCTCATTTTTCTTTCCAGCGCGCTTCACTAAGCCATAAGAACAGATCTGACCTGAATACATTATACGTGAGGGACGAAATCCCCATGACTGGTTTATTAAGCATCAGATCCTTCACCTCTGTCTGAGTAACACCACATACCTCTACATTCGTCCGGAGGGGAGCTTCTGCTGATAAACCGAGGAAACGAGACTCTGTCAAGCTCCTACACGCACTTAATCAAGTGTTTGAGGACAAACAGAGCGCTCCGTCAAACCTCGGAGAGCAGGACACGTCCTTTGATCAAAAGCAGTTAGTGGGTGAAACACTCACCTCCTGCTGTCGTGCTGGTGGCGGAGGAATTTCCACATCCCATTTTGGCATGAACGCAGCTCTCCGTGCCTGCTTTGGAGAAGGACGAATGAGTAAAGGACAGGACTGATGTGATGCACGAGCTCCTTCCAACACAGCCTCGGTCAGTCTGCAGAGAGAGAGAGAGAGAGAGAGAGAGAGAGAGATGCTCGAGCCTCGCATGATTCGCTCCTCTCCTCCACCCAGACAGGGTTGCCGTGGAAACAGAGGGGGGAGAAGGGGGGGGGGCAGCCTCCGGTTTACATGGAAATTAACTTTACAGGAAACTTTACATGGTAAATAAAAACAGTCAAAGCAAGACATTAACAATATATTTAATGCAAATCATTTTAATCTATAATGTTTAGTTTACAAATTAATATAGCTACATTTACAATTTATTCATTATAATTTTTTTTAAACAAATATATTTTTAATACATATTTATAGAATTTACAGGTATAATCAACATACAAAGAATTATAAAATCAGAGTATTAGAATATTTTAACTAAATAAAACGGGACTAATAAATACATAAAAAAATCAGTAAGTAAATAATATAAATAATTTACATGTATAATGTACAAATTGGAAATAAATGTACAATTGAAATTAATAATTTATTTAAAAGATAAACAATTTAATAAATATATTCCTAATTCAGAAATGTAATATATTTTAAACAAATAATTAACATTTATAATTTACATTAATATTAAAATTTCAAAGTCTTCACAGATCAGAATAATATATTATAATATGTTAACTAGCGATATAAAATAGTACTAATAAAATAGTAAAAAGCAAGCAGTTAAATAATAATAAAATACTAATTCATGTACAATAAAATGAATAACAATTTACAATGACAGATGTGTAATTATAGTTAATAGAAATAATTGACATTTGTAATTCATTAAAACATTATAAACAAATGAATAAATATGTTCACGTCAGAATTTTAAAAACATAAAAAATTGGACAAATAAAACCAGCAAATATTTACTTTAAAAAAGATATATATATGATTAAGATGGATACAACATAATAAATAAAAACACACTTAATAAAAATGTATTGCAATGAACAAAAAAGCCTAATAATATTTAGAATTATATGTATATTTTTTTTAATTAAAGTAATTATTAACAATTAAATAAATATCTTTGCAGGTCAGAATCTGAAATTACCAAGCAATAAATTTAGAAAATATTAAAATTAATATAAACAAAAAGAAATTACATACAGTGAATCAAGAGACGTATTTAATATAATTTAAATTCATAATTTAATAAATAAATATTAACAGGTCAGAATATGAAAATATTTAACCAAATAAGTAAAATAGGACATATAAAAACAGTGAAAAGCAAGCAAGAAATAATGAATTATTTGTTAATAAAATGGATTCTAAAACAATAAAAATGGATTTGAAAAAATAATAAGGTTTATCTAAGATGCCTAAGTATTTTTCCTTTACATAAGTCTATGACACATATGCCATGTTATATTGTCATCGAAACAATATATGATGTACAAAATCACTTGATGTTTTTGTGATAGGAAGTTTCATAAGGTGACAATTCTAACTATGTTCTCAAATGATTTCTTTATTTTATAATAATGCAAGTATAATAAATAAATAAATACATCAATATTTATACTATGTGCCCAGCTCATAAAATCTGACCTGAATACCACAGAAATCCTGAAAATATGACATGCCAAAAGCAGTTCAGTAATCAAGTGTCATGGCAAAAACAACCGTCCCCACACACAAGTGCACTTTATTTTCTGGGTAATAAACATCAGTCAGTCTCTGCTAAAATATATCTCTGTTTTATCCATAAAACCGCTCAGCCCTGGAGAGAAACTTAATACAGACACTCACCGACATCAACACAAGGACTCTGAACAAAGTAAGGCCAGTTCAAGTCTGTCTGTATATCTGCCTGTCTCTCTGTCTGTTTCCGTTTTTAATAGATCAAGTTAGATATTGTTCGGGCTGATGACAAATGAAGGATGCACAGATGTTGGTTTCTTAGTTTCATTGACTGTCTGGGATCACGAGTGATCAACCTTGAGGCGTTAACAAAGAGATATTTGTTATGACAGCAGCAGGAGACTCTCAGGAGCTGCTCAGGGGCCACTCGAGTCTCCAGAACTTCCTTATGCCCTGTGTCACATGATGCAGAGATGGATCCACACACACACACACACACACACACACACACACACATATATATATATATATACTTATATATATACACATACAAATTATTATATAAGACTAGCCAACGAATGAACATGCAAACTTTGAATGGTAACAATTTGCCAGTGTAGTCCAGCAGAGGGTATTGTTGGATAGAAGTTAGCAAACTTTACAACACCAAAGACAAAACAACACTTTATCTGTCCTTATGAGATATTATATATGATTTGAGTTCCGCATCCTTTTTGACGACAAACTGCTTTTTAAAGGATCAGTTATGGTGCTTTATTTATGTGTATTTTTGCAGCAGGTTACATGCTAACTAAATAGGACTTCATTTCCCAGCATGCCACCAAAGCAGTTCCGGATTGTCGCTGAGCAGCTGCATGCTGGGAAATGTAGTCCTCATCCTTGTATTCCGTTCCTGCCGTCCCCGACGCGAAAGATGCCGGCCGTACACCACAAATTATTACTCGAGGAGGCTTTGCAAGACAGTCCGCAGGTAAAAAAATAATTTTACCGGACTTTTGTTTCAATGCTTTAGTACTAATAAATGTTTGGTTTTGTGCGCTTAGCGTTGCAAAACTGATGACGCGGTCGTCGCGACACGCGTCACAGCATTTAACGTTATGTGCCGGCTTATCTAAATAAAACATCGTTTTATGTTACATGTATGATTCATCTTAATTGATTTTTTTTTATCTCAGATAAGCGCCATAGACGAGACGCATCCTGCACATTTGTTGATCATATGTTTATAAATATGAGAGACGCGTTTCAAACATACGTGTATCTGATGCTACTACGCTTTAAGGTTGTAAATGTGTTGCTAGTAGTGGAGTTGTGAATGAAGGGGCCTTTATGAGGTGTTGTTTAGGTGGTCCAATCCGTCCGATACTGATACATTAGACCAGATGAATCAGATATTAATATCACATCAATGTCAGGTCAGAAACAACAACAAATGCTGTTCAGTTTCTACTCTGCAACTGACAGGTCTGAGGCATCAAGTGAAACACAAAAAAACATTGTTTCATGCATTGCATGATTGCATGCATAAGTCATAATTAGGCCTAGTAATTTGCATGTTATTTCATAGCTTAATGATTTACTTTATATGCAGTTATACCCTATAATGCAATGCACACCTGGCCGTTGACTTTGTTTGCATTGGAAACACACCCAGAAGTCTGTCCTGATCGCTGACAGAACACACCCAGCATGCTTCACTCTGCACGAATGCTTGTTGGGTTCATTTAGCACATCTGACACTGTGTGTATGGAGAATTGTGTGCGTCCTGTGCTCATTGGCGTTTGTGTTTGCAGACGCGGTCCTTGCTCAGTGTGTCTGAAGAGGATGCAGGCACACTCACTAACTACACAGACCAGCTGCTCCAGCACAGGTACACACACAACACACATTTCCACATTGACTTCATCAGTAAAGTTGTCTGTATTTTTAAATAAATGTTCAGTTTGTTGTGCACAAATTATCAGTCATCTGCTTTCATTTTGTTTTATTATTCATTCATTTATAGAATGTTAGTTTTTTTGTAATTCTCTCTGATGGTTAAATGTTTGTTACTGTTCCTTCAAGATTCTTACATTCAATTTTAGTTTTATTCTTTTTTAGAATGTTTACATAAATATTTAGTTAATTTTTTTAAATGGATTTTTAAAAGTGTAAATAATAATAATAATAATAAACTATTTAATTAACTTGTGTATATAGATTTATATTTATCTTTGTTAAAATTAACATCATATTACATTTCAAGCAGACAGTTAAAAATTACTTTTTAATAATAATAAAATATATAATATTTATTTATATTATAATAAATATATTTTGTCTATTATATAATTAATTTACATAATTAAATTTCTTGAACATTGATTACATTCTAAGTAGACAGATCAAATTGCTTTTTTAATAATAAAAAGTTTTAACATTTATATCACTTATTAAAATAATCAGTTTTTTTGTTATCCTTTCGATTAATATTCATATTTATAGAAAAATGAATTGTTATTTTTATATTCCTCAAATCACTCTTAATCACAATCTCTGTTTAAATGCTTGTGTTACTGTACCTTTAAGGCTCTTTTAAAAATTCTTTTAAGGCTTTTTATACAGTGAATGTATGCATTTTTTATGATTGTCAAAGGTAAGATCCCTGAGTGTCAGGTAATCAGATATTTAAAAGTGCTGTGACATTTGTTTTCAGAGATCAGCACACTGAAGGAGATATTCGGCATCGCCAGAGATGGTATGAGGTTAAGAATATCTCTTTATTAATAATGGATGAAAGAAAAACAGTTCTGTGCTAAATGAAAACCACTTTCACCTCTTTCTGTGTCTCTCCAGAGCGTGAAGCTGCCATGGTGAAATATAGTCGTTTACCTAAGAAGAGAGAAAATGAAAAGGTAAATATTGATCAGATTTGTCTGCTGGCATGTTCTGTGAAACCCATCAATCAGAATCCAGCAGTGAGCTGTTAAATGTGTGTGTGTGTGTGTGTGTGTGTGTGTGTGGACAGATAAAAGCTGAGGTGGTGAGAGACGCAATCACTGCTTCACTCTTTCACAGAGCAGCTACATTTGAACGCTTTTGTGAATATCAAATAATATACTGGATGCACACTCGGGAACACACTTCAGTTTATGCATGTGATCTAGCGGTGAGCTGTATGAAGAAGTAGTTCATATTCTCCAAAATACTGGTCAGTGACAAAATACTTCATAATTTAATTTAATTTGATTTAAATAAAAAAAAATATTGAATATTATTGAAATAATCATTTCCAAAATACTATTTGCTTGGCATTTAGTAATATTGTTAATAGTATTATTTATATACATTTTAATATGAATATTATTAATATAAACTGGATATTAATCCAGTTATTTATTGAATATTAGTATGTTTTAATCTTGTTTAATTTAAAGTAAACAAATGTTAAAATAAATTCTTGTACTTCTAATGATAAAATTATTTTATTTTTAAAATAATAAAGCAAAAACTATAATTTTATTTATTGTGTTTTTGGATTATTATTAATTTGACTTATGATGATTATTATTGTTTTTTGTATTTATTTTAATATTCAGTTATTTTTGAAACACCATATTATACTTAAAAAAGTTGAAATAATTTTGTTTTAATAATAATGATATTAAACTATTTATCTTAAACCAATATTATTTATTATTTATTTTACACTACACTTTCAGGAAAAACTTTCAGTTTGTTGCTTGTTTGTTTTTTAAGCTTAATATTTATATTTAAAGTTCAGTTAGTTATTCATCATATTAACTTCTCAGTAGACAAATGTAAAAAAGATCGTATTTTTAATGACAACAATTAGTATATTATTTATATTGCTTATTAAAATTTCACTTAAAAATATTTATTTTATTTGCTTTATACAAATCTTTACACATAAAATGTAATTTTTTTTTGAAAAGCATATTATATTTCAAGTAGACAAATTTAAAAATAAAATATTTTATTTAGAACAATAACATTATTATATTATTTATATTACTCTCAAAACATTTTCAATTACAATATTTTGTGCTTGTTTTTTTATATTAATACTGCTATTTATATTAATATTAATTGTTATTTATTAAACATTGGTGTGTTTTTTGTCATTAAATTGTAAGCAGACAAATAAAAAAAGAAACAATTTTTAGAAATAAAATAATCATCATATTTATATTTCATATAATTTTATTATTTTTTAAATGCTATTTTATTTGCTTTGTATCTTTTAGAATAATAGTTATATATATATGGATTCTTCAGTTACGTCCTAATATCACATTGTTACAGCTGCTTTTTAAAAGCAATAAGACGTTCAAGTGTGTTTCTTTGCAGCTTGTCTCAAGACATCACTAATGCATGACCTCTCATGACTTTATGCTTCAATGTTAGTGTTATTTGTGTGCAAATTGACTGGATGTGAGTGACTTGTGTGTGTGTGTGTGTGTGGCACTCTCATCCAGAAAGCCGGTTACCTCAACATCAGGAAGTACGGCTCCCTTTATATCTGATGAATCACGTCTCGAGTTTAACATTGAACTCTCTGTGTCCTGCAGTAAGACGGGTCTGGTGATGACGGTGTGGGACCGCTTGTTCTTCTTCACGCTCGGGGGGAACCTGATGTGTCAGCTGCGGGATGGTCCTGGATATGGACAACTGTTCTGTCATGACCATCGAGTGTGAGGAGCGCCGCTACTGCTTCCAGATCACTTCACCCAACGGCAGAACGTATGTCTGAATCTGTCAAACGAGTGTTTGTGGTCTCAACAGGCTTTATCTGTCAGCTCAGGACGCTCCCAGGCTGTTCTTGGAGATCAATTGGGAGCAACAAACAAGAGATATTAAGTGCAACTTTAAAAAAACAAACTAAATAATAAATATTATTAAATATTAGATTTTTTTTAATGTAATAAATAACTTGTATATAAAATTCTATATGGTTTAATAGTATATCTATTATATATATGTGACAGAAGGCATATATATCTATATATATATATATATATATATATATATATATTTATATATATATATATATATCTATATATATATATATATATATATATATATCTATATATATATATTTATATATATATATATATATATATATATATATATATATATATATTTATATATATATATATATATATGTTAATTTTATTATTTATAAATTATTATTATTTATTATGTATACAATTCATATATATATATATATATATATATATATATATATATATATATAATGGTGAGAATTACCTAAATAAGATGCATTTTGTGAATTAAAGGAATTGCTTCTCAAAATGAATGAATGATTAAACCCAGATGAATGACGTCCTGATGTGTGTCTGCTGTGATCTGATCATTATTCCTCTGTTCTCCTGACGTTCACACTGACATGTCCCTGCTCTTTCTCTCTCTGTTTTCAGCTCTCTGATTCTTCAGGAATATGAAGAGGTATTCACACTCTTGTATAAGGATGCTTTGCAGAATACACTCTTGATTATACACTGATTTATACTACATTATGATGTACATTCTTTCAGCGCACTTCTTTAATTTTTCTCCACAGTGGATTTGCACCATCAACAAAATTTCCAGACAGAATTATCTAACCGACAAGCCTGAGGTATGTCTGTCTGTCTGTCTGTTTTATTTGTCTGTCAATTATCTACCCAGATTATAGCAATTACACCATGGTAACTTATATATTTATATATATGTTACAAATATATATATAAATATATATTTGTTATAAATATATAATAATCCAGTACATAATGTGAGCTCTGAGGGAATAACTTGGCAACATCCTAACAGCTGGAAGGTAAATGAATATGCAAATAATAATTTAGAATGAATTATTAATAACTTTTTAAATAAATTAAGGCTAAATGCATGTAAAAAATAATTAATGCAATAAATATTATTACGGTATTCTCTATTTATTTTGTCACACACACACACACACACACACACACACACACACACACACACACACACACACACACATATATATATATATATATATATATATATATATATTTATTTAATTAGAGGCAAAAACAAATGTAACTTTAAAAAATTATAGTTTACTTTTTTATGTATTATTTATTTATTTTTGCATGTATCAGACACCTAATGTGAGCACTGAGTGAATCCATGTATCTGTCAGTTGAAGTGTGTGTGTGTGTGTGTGTCTTCAGGTTGCATCAGACGGCTCTGCAGGCTGTGACGCCCATCACCAGCTTTGAGAAGCGAGCAGAGGGTTCTCCTAAAACCGACCGGTACTAATATTTCATGATGATTAAACATTCATGCATTTCTGATTTGATATGAGGCAGCATACATTTCTGCATTTAGCTGACGCTTTTATCCAAAGCAACTTACAGTGCATTCAGGCTATATATATATATTTTGTATATTATCAGTATGTGTTCCCAGGGAATTGAACCCATGACCTTTTGCGCTGCCAATGCAATGCTCTACCACTGAGCCACAGGAACACTATAGTTTATTCAAAACTTTTAATAGATCTTTCTGAGCCACTGTTTAAAATCCACTGTTTTTCTCCTCCATAGAGTGACACCAGGCGGTGTGTCCTCCAGAGAGCCTCAGAAACCCCTCGAGCCTGAGGATCTGATCGTCCCGGGAACACCAATCCAGTTTGACATTTGTTTTCTGTCAGACGCACAAACCCCGTTGGTGAGGAGGAAGATGGAGGAAGATGATGATGATTCAGACACACACGGTGAGACGAGCCTGTTTCAACTCCACACAATGGGGAAGTAAATAAATCACTAGCAAAGAAAAGTACTGCTTTTTTATTTTACATAAGTACACACACACACAGTATATATATATATATATATATATATATATATATATATATATATATATATATTATTAGATGATGTTTAATGATTGAATTATTTTATGTACTATACATTCGTATATATACAGAGGTGGGTAGAGTACCCAAAAACTTTACTCAAGTAAAAGTAAAAGTAATTCTAGAAATATTTACTCAAGTAAAAGTAAAAGTGCTAGTCTTGAATAGTTACTTGAGTAAGAGTAAAAGAGTATCGGATAAAAAATCTACTCAAGTAGTTAGTTACTAGTTACTTTGGGTCATATATACGGAGCCTATTTTTATTTAGATAAATAGATAAAATGTATGTAATGTATGTGTGTGTGTATAAATGTATATATTTCATCAGCCTTTACTCCAATTTATGTAATTTATTATAAAACCCTGTCTGTTTACTTAAGTAACAAATATAGGTGTCATGCCATAATATATTTTTAATATGACTGACTTTATATTAAATGTGAATTTAACATTGAAAGTTAATGTGATATAAATCTTGCTACTAATCTTTCATTGTTCAGAAAGAGAGCAAATAACATTTACATTATTAAAGATCATTTTCACTGAATGTCTAGATTTCAATCACTCTCAGAAACTCCCATTAAAATCACTGAAACTGCTGTTAACGCTGTGAAATCAAAATCTTAATTATAGATTCGTGTTGTTTCTGATGAGAGAATCCGCCAGAAAGAGGTATTCAGTAAGTGAGCGAGTGAAGGAAGCGCCGGCATTTCAGCGATGACTCATCGGAACACCTCTGATTGGCCATTGCATTCAAAAGCTCAACAGAATCGTGTGTGATTGGTTAATGCGCAGCGCTGTAAAAACGCGTCTGTCTCTGGCTCAGCGCCAGCAAGCGATCACAGATCTGAATTTAGCAGCTGATATGACTTGTTGAACGTACTCGCACCGGTGTGATTGTATTAAAATTAATAAAATCTTAATCGGCTATTTTTTTGTCTTTTGGAAGCTGCATTCAACTTGACTCCTCTCTGTTATAGGCCACACACGTAACGTACAACAAACTAATGGCGCAGTGGTATCGTGTACTGTAATCGATTGTAGCCCAAGTTATTACCTGTTAAACAGTAGACAGCACACGCGGTGTTCATCTAATAAGGATCTCCATCGCAAGCAAATAATAGCCTTTGTAGATTTGCTTTCAATTCAGTGCAGTTCCATAGCCCCGTTTTCAGCGCTGCTGATGTTATTAAACGTTACAACTCTGAGTGAACCGCTTCAGACGCTCAGCTCGTGAGGCAGGGAGCTGAACGACTCATTCAAACTGATTCATGAACCAATTCACTCGTTTGCCAATTGGTTTGATCAAGCCTTTGAACAGAATTGACTCAAAAGAATGAATCATTCGCGAATGGGCATCGCTCAGTATTAGTGAACGAGCCGTTTAACATCAAATCTGCGCTGGATACTAATATCCAAACTATAGTGAAAACACTATCAATTAGCACAGTAACAAGATCGGCAGCTTAAGACATTAACTTGTAAGCACAAAACACAAGATACTTCTCTTTTCAATATGAATAAGGCTTTATTAGATAAATCTAAGACATATAAACTAATCTAACACATAAACACACATTCACACAAGTTGCAGGAAGGTCAAAAGTTAGGAAAAGATGAGTTTAAGAGAATGTAAATATGGAATTCCAAGTTTACAGCAATACGTTAAATTGCATAGACATGAACAACCATCAGTCACGTAATTAGCGCTCGCATTGAGTTCCTCAATGGGGTTAAAATTATATGAGATACACCAGCACAACAAATATCTGTGAATACGTTGCCTTCGTTTGCTTTGAAAGGGGTATCCCGGTGTCGCTGATTGGCTGGAAGTTCAGTTGGCTGAAGTGACGTCTTGGTACAGTAACACACACACACACACACACACACACACACACACACACACACACACACACACACACACACACACACACACACACACACACACACACACACACACACACACACACACACACACACACACACACACACACACACACACACACACACACACACACACACACACACACACACACACACACACACACACACACACACACACACACACACACACACACACACACACACACACACACACACACACACACACACACACACACACACACACACACACACACACACCACACACACACACACACACACACACACACACACACACACACACACACACACACACACACACACACACACACACACACACACACACACACCACACACACACACACACACACACACACACACACACACACACACACACACACACACACACACACACACACACACACACACACACACACACACACACACACACACACACACACACACACACACACACACACACACACACACACACACACACACACACACACACACACACACACACACACACACACACACACACACACACACACACACACACACACACACACACACACACACACACACACACACACACACACACACACACACACACACACACACACACACACACACACACACACACACACACACACACACACACACACACAGAGAGCTTACCTCAGCGTTGCATTCCGTACAAATGCCTCATTTCAGTGCAGCTTAAATCTGTGTACGCTGATGGGGAGCAGGTGTGACCGATCAGCCCATAATGAGGACCTACAGGTGTTCTACATTGGTTTCCACGACAACGCTAATTCCTCTGGGACTGCTCATCACACACAAACATATCTTTTGGATAACATTAATTGATTTGATAGGTCCTTATATATTTACATAAAATATCACGGTTAAAACACATACTGAACAAACATTAACAGGACATTTACCATGGTATTCTTTTAAAATACCACGAGGATATTAAATGTTTTAATGTGCATTTTATAATAGGTAATAAAAGTCTTTAAATCAACAAAAATATTAAATTAGTGTCATCTTATTACATGTATTAATATTCAAACATATCACTAGCCATACTATACTAAATAATACAAATATTATACATGTACAATTTTTAAGTTTTAAATGTTTAGAATACATTTTTAATATATTTATATTAAAAATTAACAATAAATTAGTATAATAATATATAATATTATTTTATTTTCCCCTTGTGATTTTCATGACTTGAACGTCCACTCTTGGTCAGGACCCTGAAGCTCTGGCTCAGCTCCTGAAGTCGATGCCGGACCAGACGAGCTGGACTCAGAGGCCTGATCTGAAAACAACACACACACACACACTCACTCCTCGCAGCTCCAGACAGACTACTGAAGGAAAAACAACAGGTGATCGAGTGAACACGCTCATTCGTTTACCCCTTACCTAATTTTAGATGCTTCTGATGAAGGATCAAGCCTTTTTTTGTAACCTTTCAGTTTGAACACATTAGACATGGTTTTACAAGTTCAAGGAATAATTCACCCAAAAATTAACCTTTCTACCGTTTCCTCAGCGAATGACAGATGCTCAGTCAAGAGTACTGCATGACTCTGAATATAGAGCTTGAGTGCTGTCCACAGTTCAACAGAGTAAATTACTGTTTCAGTTTCATTGTGTGGAAAAGTTGTTCATTTTTTGGGTGTACTGTCACTTTAAGGCAAGAGTCTTATTGATTCCGTTAGCAACGTGATTGTCATTTACACTTCATTAGAGTTTAAAATTGTTTCCTAATGTCAGATGTTTTAGCTTTTTAAAGGATAATTTATGCTGTTGATTATGATACTGGAAAGGTTTAGAAAACTCACACTTCGTTATCACCTCCATGAAACCTGAACATTTGCACTTTCTTTCTTCCTGTTGCCTCTGAAATGTTAAATGCTGATTTTCATAAGCATCAAGCTGCCATGACACTTTAATTGTGATGCTGTTTATAATAACGTCTTGCAAAGCCTGTGTGAAAACCAATTTGCGTACGAGCAATGATTTAGGATGCAGTTTTAAAATATGCATTCATGAATGCTAATACTGCTTCGGAAAATACTTTTGTGGCGTTTTTGGTTAAATTTCACATGTATGAACAAATGTTAAGGGATAGTTTTCCAAGAAATGAACATTTGCTGAAAATGTGTTCACCTTCAGGACATCCAAAATGTAGATGAGTTTGTTTCTTTATCCGAACGGATCTGCAGTCGTTTTAACTGTTGAAATCCAAGTTCCTGAAAGATGTTTACAAATCTCGTTTACTTTGTGACCATTTCTAACTTCCTTTATGAGTCCTGAGAACAAAATCTGAAAATTAAATAGTTTATTTTACACATCTCCTAGCCTGTGTGGAGAAAAGCGTCTGTGCACACATCACGACAGGAAACACTGAACCGCATCACTACAGAGCAAAACAGATTTGAGTTTGTCACTGCAAAACAGCTAAGAGCAATCGTAATCGATGGCTTTGGTTATAGACACACTGACACGACACTAAAGCAGCAGGTCAGAGGTCACTCAAGAGTCTTTGTAGTAGTTATTGAGGTTGATCCGCAACAGGAAGTCCTCCAGATGGGGCTGATAACCTTTATCCACCAGTTTGGTCACCACTGCAGAAAATACAAGCATAAATACAGTCATTCAACATTTATTTTTTAATGCTTATATATATATATATATATTAATGATTTTCAAACTGTAAAACAGCCTCTTTATAAACATTAATTTGAACTACTCTTAAAATATGACTGATCAAATTTACAGACTTGTTGCGTAGTGATGATGTTAAATTAAGTTGCTGTCTACAAGAACTCTTGACTGACATTAATAAAAGAGTGCAAGAACAGATCAAATACTTCAGAGGAGTAGGATATAGATCCTTTAGAGCCGTTTCATTACAGGTCTGAGCATCCTGATGCTACATTTGGCGTGCATGAATCTCTGAACAAGCTGCATTAGTGATGACTTTGTTGGCAACCATGCAGTATTTATTTAGCCAGGTTTTTCAAAGACCGCACCATCTGGTTAGTTTCACAGCGGCTCCTTTTATTGAGCATATGACAGCAGTAATAAAGAGAGAGTGTCATGTGGTTGGTGCTTTAATTCTCCACAAAAAAAGATGCCAATTGATTTTACAAGTCTGAATTATAAAGGAGATGCTCAATAGTGTGGATGGGCTGAACATGATAAATCTGTTGTAAGGTTCTGCACAGATTGCCAGGCTTTTCAAGAAAAAGGGTATGAATTTACAGTTATAGACATGTATATTTTCCAGGAATTAATTGGCAGATCATGCTAATAAATAAAATAAATGCTAATAAATTAGTTTTGACAGTTTCTTTTTTTTTTCATGGAACCGTAAAAGAAACCGATCAGTAAATATAAAACATATTTTTGATGTTAAGAAAAGTTCTGTTAAAATTTTTTTAGTGTGTATGTGTTTATCTATGTATAAACAATATATAAAGCATATATTAACGCTATTAATTGCATTTAAAATAAAAGTTGTTGTTTACATAATATATGTATGTTAACTGCCTATTTATTATGTGTATATAAATATACACATACAGTATATATTTAGAAATTATTTACATGTATATACATTTATATTCTTATATTTTATATTATATATTAAATATATAAAAAACATTTTCTTAAATATATACATGCCTGTGTTTGTAATTATATATGCATTATATGTAATACATAATTTATGTGTGTATATTAATTACATGATGTATTATGTAAACAAAAAACTTTTATTTTGGATGCGATTAATCATTTGAGAGCTCTAATATGTGTGTGTGTGTGTGTGTGTGTGTGTGTGTGTGTGTGTGTGTATAATATAAATATATATAAAATATAAATATATTTTTTAATGTTACGAAAATGTTTCTATAAATATTTTAATAGAAAGAAAAATATATATTTTAATACTTTTTCTTTTCTATAGAGCTTTCAAAGATTTTCCTTTGCTTTTTAAATCTACTTGGTACAACAACAACAAAAAAAGGAAAAATGTATAATATTATTATATTTATATGTATTATATGTATAAATATTGCTGTATATAGTTGATATCAGGTTGTGGTGACTATATAGGCACACATCTGTCAGTATCTGGACGGGCAGGTGTGTGACGCTCTTATCTTATCGTTCAGTCACAGAACTCTGATCATTGGGGTCAGGAGCAGCTCACCTTTGAACAGGAAGCGGGAGTAGTATTTGAAGGTGTTGTAGGACTGCTGCATGGCAATGAAACTGGGATGCACCGGCTCCCCCTGCTGGAGCTCCCACGGCTGCGCGATCAGCTGGCCGCGAAACTTCAGGATCAGACTAAAGATGCTGTGGATGATGTTCATGACCGGGGCAGCTTTCTCCGTCAGCAAACCCCTGAGAGAGTAAAAAAAAACCCATCCCAGCTTCATCTCCTGCTGCAGATATCTGGAAACGAACAGTGAAAGTGTCATGAGTGTGTCCTCACCTGAAGATGGCTCTGTTGAGGTATTCGGCGTGTGTGCGGTGGATGGCGTCCAGGTCGTTGGCGCTGCTCAGTTTGTGTGTGAACTCGCTCCAGGACACCTGAAGGATCTGGTTAGCGATGTAGCCCTGGATCACCTTCACAAAGTGCTGCATCTCGTGTCTGTAGAGCTGCAGCTGATGAAACTGAGCGGAGCGACCGGCACCTTTCACCAGCGCTGAGACACACGAGGAGGACACGTCCATATAAAACGGTTCAAGAACCAGGGCAGTGTCATTTACAATTAAATTAAACCAGGCACAATTACAAAAATTTTAATTGTCATTTTTGAATTAAGGTATTTTCTTTTTTTTTGTGATTTATTTTTGATGTACAAGTTATTTTATATATAGTACTATTTTTCTATATTATTTTAAAGCTTCATAGATTTTTCCCCCCAAATATATAAATGTAATGTTAATAAAAATGTTAGTGAAAACATACTTAAACTCCACAATTCATTAAAATCTTCCCACCAACTTGGTTTCAAATGCAGTCTTCCCACTTGCTCATCGCAATGCATTCTGGTATTGTGTTACCCATGAAGGGCACCTTAAATTTTCTTTCAACTTTCCTAAACAAATTATATATATATATTTAATATTTATAACTCTGCTGCCTCCTGTTTGGAACAAGCCTTAAAGCCTATGTAGATCTGTATGAAACCATTATGACAGATTTAAAACCCTTTTTTATGTGTCTTTCCCTCCTTGTGCAAGGTGTCAAATGTCGTCTTTTGGACAACTGTCTAGTCAGCAGTCTTCCCCATGATTGTGTAGCCTACAGAACTAGACTGAGAGACCATTTAAAGACCTTTGCAGGTGTTTTGAGTTAATTAACTGATTAGAGTGTGACACCAGGTGTCTTCAATATTGAACCTTTTCACAATATTCACATTTTCTGAGATACTGAATTTAGGATTATCCTTAGTTGTCAGTTATAATCATCAAAATTAAAAGAGTCTGTGTGTAATGAATGAATATAATACAAGTTTCACTTTTTGAATGGAATTAGTGAAATAAATCGACTTTTTGATGATATTCTAATTATATGACCAGAACCTGTATTTCATGACCAGCAAATGAGACTAAAGACTGAATTGGACACAAAACGAACATTTCTTTGTGCGGAGATTTTCATAGTTTTACTGAGTGTGTAATGCGAGGCAGAAAAAAAGAGCGACATCTCACCCGTCCTCTTGAGGTGAAACCAGACGTCTCGGAGGGACCACACCATGTGTTTGAGCTGCAGCAGGAAGGAGAAGAGTCTGTTGTATTTGTTCAGACAGCTGTCTGTGATGACGATATTCACCGGCCAGTCCACCTACAGACAGAACGAGAGAGAGATGACGAGAATATCACATCAGGATCTGAAGAAATGAACACAGTGGGCATCTCTTGACCTTGTAGCGGAGCTCCAGACAGTTCAGCGAGTCTGGTGCGTGAGGATGGAAGATCTCCGGGAGGTATCGCAGAGCGAACGTGAAGTGAGCCGCCAGCTCGCTGTCGCCGTGAACGCTGTACTGTAAGGCCTTGTTGAGAATGGAGTTCAACACCAGCGGGGTCAGCAGCTCACCGGGCGTCTGACCACTGCCCAGCTGAACACACAACACACGACCATAAGCATTGCAGTAGTATCTTTATACATACATCACATGACCTCATTATGCTGCAAAGTTAGTTCAGAAAGAGGCATCAGGTTATCTTTCTAATGTTTAATGTGTCATTTTTAATCAGGTTTTGTAGAAAAACCGTTCAGACCTTCTCAAAGAGCTGATCGCTGAGAGAGAGGGCAAACTCTCCATCCTCCATTAACAGAAAATGCCTGAGTGTCTCAAAGTGCTTCTCCACACCCAACTCCACGAAGAAATAATCCACCACGGCCTTGTTTACCATAGACACACTGAGAGAGAGAGAGAGAGAGAGAGAGACACAGAGAGAGAGAGATACACAGAGAGAGAGAGAGAGAGAGAGAGAAAAAGAGAGAGAGAGATTCACATGTACAGATGTTTTTTTTTTTTGTTCTTGTTTTTTTTAAGGGATTTCTCTGTTGTTTACGGTTTTCAAATCAGGCCTGGATATTGGAACTGATTTCACAATTCAATTTGTATTTCGATTCAAAACAAAAAAACATATTTCAACTGCAATGTAAACAGCCCTGAGTACATTATCACCCAAATTATCAATGTAATTTTTTTTTTTTTTTTTTTAAACAATTTATTTATTTATTGGTATATTTATTGGTATATTATATATATATATATATATATATATATATATATATATATATATATATATATATATATATATATATATAATTTATTTATTTATTTTTTTAATGAATACATTAATAACAGAGCTTTAAAAATATATTAAATTAATACTATATATTTAAGTACAGATTTGAACAAATATAGATATAAAGATAGATATAAATAGTATATAAAGGTATACATATTTTTAATCAATTAGATTTTGTGTTTTTATTTACATTTTTAAGTTTTAGTAATTTTTATATAATTTTTTATTTTATGTTACTATTTTAAATATGCCTATATAATATTTTTTTTACATTTGTATTTCAACTTTAGTACATTGTTTAACTAAATGGAAAAAGAGACATACTATCTTTGCAACTACCTGAAATAAGCTGTTTCAATATTATAAGTTAACATTTATTTTAAGTAACAAAAATGGTTTTAATCTTAGTTTCACTTCAAGTTAAATACAATAACCCTGATTCAGACCAATAACTTGCCTCACAAATTCAAAGAACTGGCTCATAAAAATCATTTGTCCTTGAATCTTACTGTACAAATTCATTCTGTTTGTTTTGCACTGAACCAACTAGGACTCCTTCATCCCAAAGTTATAAATTAAAATATATAAAATAAAGTGTTTATTAAATTTAGTTGGATGCTTTATATGAAATGCTGAGATTTTAAAAGCAAATTTGCATAGTTCAAATACAGAATGTGGTAAATCAGAAAATAAATGTACATACTGTGTAATCAGTGGTGTTGTAACGGAGTGTTTCATGAGAACAGGAAGTGGCATCATCTCATTGAGCTGAACAGCAGAGATGTCAGTGGCCCTGTGCAGAGACGGATCTACAGGAAGACCGTTCGGACCCCGTGTCACCTGCAGCAGCAGCTCAGAGTCCGGAGCCGAAGCTAGAGCAGGAACGACAACACTAACCTCTCAGTTTCTGGCTAAGAAAGAAAGCTCTAGTGGTTCATGATGGAGGCAGACGGTCCAGTACTCACTCATCAGGCCGTACGAGTCCTGGTACTGCTCCACTTGGTACTGTGAGGCCAGGCTGAGAAGATAACGATCCTCTGGACTCTCTTTAGGGGACAATCCCAGTCCCAGAGCCCAGGCAGACAGTCCCTGATCCAGGGAGAACAGCTCACTAGGGGGCGCTGCTTTACAACATTACAAACACAAACGATAGGAAACCATTAACCACAGTGGATTCACTTTGTGTTTGACCAACAGACATCAAAAGTAGGGATGTTCATTTTAACCACCGTTAAGATTTTGACCGATTAGTAGAATCAGTTAAACGGTTTAAAAAGTTGTTTATTTTTTTATGTTCATTAATTTATCAAAAAAAATGTAAAAATATTTGCTGCATGGTTAAAATATGCTACACATATAAAAAAAATTATATAAGTCACCTATAATAAGTTTTATTATTTCATTCATAAATATGCCTATTGCCGACTTCAAATGTTTACAAACATTATAATAAACTTTAAACATAGGCTATTTAAGGTCGCATCACGTTACCTTTCATTAAACACTATTTAAAAAAAAGAATAATAAAAAAATAAGCCTTTAAGAAGTTATAGCAATATAAATGACAAGCCAAAATGAATACATTTAGGCTAAAACAATTTTTTTAATTTATTTAGTAAAAATATATTTCTAGTATAGGCCTATTTATTAGTTTTATTAATTTGTTACACATTTGTTATATATATATATATATATATATATATATATATATATGTGATATGAAGACCATGTGAGTCCTTATGTTCTGTTTAATTTAATATTTATTTGATTTAATATATATTTCAATTCTAATTCAAAATAATTTTGTCGGTTCACGGGTTAATAATCGGTTAACGAGCATCGGTTAGGAAAAAATAACAGAAATTAACATCCCTAATCAAGTGACCTAATATATATATATATATATATATATATATATATATATATATATACATAAATAAACACACACAAACCATTTTTTTAAAGAGAGGTACTACAGGCTAAAAATATACCTTCATGTTTTTTTGTCAATAACTTATAATTTTTAACATTTTCTATTGTTTTTTTTTTTAATGTTTGCAAAGTTATTCTTAAATTCTAAAGGTTTTTAAAAGCAGTTGAAGATGCTAAATATTTATTCCGTAGCACCTGCTGTTAAGTTTTTTTTTTTATTTGCAGCAGCAGTCTCACCCTGGATGTCATGGTTGGCTGGATTCTCTGCATCTTCTGATGTTCGGTCAGCATTGAATGGTGGTCTGCCACCGTACAAACTCCCTGGCACCACCCCGCCAACCATGCAGCCCATACCCAGAGCAGAGTCTGACGAATGCCCGTAGCCACCGCTGTAAAGAGAACTGGGTCGAGTGGTCCCACGAACCACACACCCGATACCCAAGGTGGACTGTGAGGAATGTCCATACGCACTGCCAGGTAATGGAGACGGTTGAGGATGTACGCCTGAGACAACACACCCGACTGTCAATGTGGAGTCAGATGCATGACCGAAAGAGCTGCCAGATTGAGGAGTGTATAATGGGGCAGCATCGGTCATCGCACAACCCACTTTAAGGGTGCTGTCAGAGGAATGACCATATTTGCTCCAACGTGGCTGAGAGGAGGCAACATCTGACATAAATCCACCCACCTTTATATGGGCGTCAGAGGCATGGCCATGAATATTAGCAGTGTGGATGGGATTAGTCACTTCTGAAACATGTTCACCAACCCTTATATGGGCGTCAGAGGCGTGGCCGTGAATATTAGCGGTGTGGATGGGATTGGTCACTTCTGAAACATGTTCACCAACCCTTATATGGGCGTCAGAGGCATGGCCATGAATATTAGCAGTGTGGACGGGATTGGTCACTTCTGAAACATGTTCACCCACCTTTATATGGGCGTCAGAGGCGTGGCCATGAATATTAGCGGTGTGAACGGGATTGGTCACTTCGGAAACATGTTCACCAACCCTTATATGGGCATCAGAGGCGTGGCCATGAATATTAGCGGTGTGAACAGGATTAGTCACTTCGGAAACATTTTCACCAACCCTTATATGGGCGTCAGAGGCGTGGCCATGAATATTAGCAGTGTGGATGGGATTAGTCATTTCGGAAACATGTTCACCAACCCTTATATGGGCGTCAGAGGCGTGGCCATGAATATTAGCAGTGTGGATGGGATTAGTCATTTCGGAAACATGTTCACCAACCCTTATATGGGCATCAGAGGTGTGGCCATGAATATTAGCGATGTGAACGGGATTGGTCACTTCGGAAACATGTTTACCAACCCTTATATGGGCGTCAGAGGCGTGGCCATGGATGTTAGGTGTCGAAAGAGGATTGGTCACCTCAGAAACATGTTCACCAACACCTATATGGGCATCAGATGCGTGACCATGGATGTTAGGTGTGGGAATAGGAGTGATAACCTTAGAAACATGTTCGCCAATCCTTATAAGGGCATCAGAGGCCTGGCCATGGATGTTAGGTGTGGGAAGAGGACTGGTTACCTCTGAAACATACTCCCCAGCCCTTATATGGGCATCAGAGGCGTGGCCATGGATGTTAGGTGTGGGAAGAGGAGTGGTTACCTCTGAAATATACTCGCCAACCCTTATATGGGCATCAGAGGTGTGGCCATGGATGTTAGGTGTGAAAAGAGGAGGGGTTACCTCTGAAACATACTCCCCAACCCTTATATGGGCATCAGAGGCGTGACCAGAGACATCAGACGAGGGTAAAGATGAGATCAGTGTTGGATCAGGATCACGGCTGTTATTTCTCATTTCAGAATCGGACTCTGACTCATGGAAGCCTCTGAGAAGATACACAGATTGTTCTTGCTCTGGCTGAGAACAGTGAGAGGGCTGGCTGACACTCTCACAGGACTTGGCTTCCTCTGTTGGCTCTTGGGCGGCTTGCTTTGGCTCTGAACCTGTGCTGGCCGCCGAAGGCTCTGTTCCTGTCTCATCTCCAGTCGGTTGTTTTTCTGTACACTGGCTATCGCTCTCTGCCTCACATGTTCGCTCCTGAGTGGTTTGTGCAGGGGTGTTTGACTCAGAGCGGATTGGGCCCTTGATCTGCCCTGAGGCAGACGAGCCTCCCAGCTGCACAGAGCTCTGTGAAGGGTGTCCATGAACACTAGCCTTCGGCTGACCTGCTGGCACCTCTGGAGTGAACTGACCCCATAGGAAGCTGGATTTGGATGCCTGTGCATATATATTAGGAACAGGGACAGACTCCAGGGATTCTGAAACGTTTTCACCAATGCATATGTGGGAGGTCAATGGGTGTGGCTGGTGTGGGTGGGGTTTCTGAGGGGATTGCAGGAGGTTGGATCCAATGTTGTGGAGGGCCTGGGTCATGCCACCACTATCAGTGACGTATGGAGGCTTCGGGAGGAAGTCAGCTACGTCAATTTCCTCTGAATTATGTGCTTGAGTATCACCAATGGCAGGAGAGCAGGAGGGAGCAAATGATTCTGTGAGAGGATTCTGCTGCTCAGAGAGCTGAGGTGAAATGAAAACAATTAAAATAGAATTGGAGTAGGTTGAATTTATTATGTTATAGATGAGTATATTTAAAGAACAGCACACAGACCTCAGAGTGTAGTTGTGCGGATTGTAGCATTTGGGATATTTCTGGAGGGGGGCCCTCCTGACCTACAGGAAACTTCTCCAGAAGAGCCTGAACATAAATCATAGCACCTCAGAGATAAAGAGATCCCCTTATCCATCACTTCAAAATAGTAAAAATTAAAAATCAATAATACAATAGCAAAGAAAGATACTAAATGGGCACTAAAAATCTATAAAAAGCAAAAAATATAAATAAAAAAATAACATCTATAAATATAAATATAACAAAACAAAAAAATCTCTGAAGCATGATATCAGACCTGTACATTCTGTTGTTCTTGCTGCAGGAAGTTCACTCTGCGCTCGTCGAGTTTCATCCTCTGCACCTTCCACATGGCTTTGAGCTCTCGTCTCGCAGCGGCTTCTGATAACTGACTGTACTGAGTGATCAGATCCATCCTGAACACAGAAAATACAGCATTTAATAAATGGCTTTGATCTCTCTGGATATTTGAGTCCTTTTATAAAGTGTAACGGTGCAAAAAATCCTATTAATTCTCTTCACAGTGAAACAGATTTTTATTTATAATATGAACTTTTCAAGACAGACCTACCATGAGATCTGAGGGCGATACAACAGAATATGAAGCTAAAACTCAGTGCAATTTCCACGACATAAAAAAAAGTCTTTATTTGCCTAATTTTAGGTGTAATACCAACAATTTTAAAGTGAGATATGCAATCAAGTTGTTTATTTGCAATGTGCTCTAGGATGAGCAGTTCATTTACTTACTACAATCTTGTACCTTTGTCTTTTTTTAAATACGTCATTGGTTTAAATACAATATTTTAATGTTAAGATTCATCTAAGAACTGCTTGTTTTGGTTCACGGCTCAGAATGCTTTACTGAATAAATTGCTCAAATGCATGAACGGGAAATAAACTTCCTGTGGGCGTTCACTGCTGCACTGCCCTACAGCCTCAGCTTCAATCACTCTTTTTTCTGATGGTTAGTGTATGCCGCCCACCGTGCCCGGCGCTCCAGCTGCTCCTCGAGGGCCTGCAGCCTCTGCTCTCGGTCTCTGAGCTCTCGAGCGTAGCTGAAATCGTCTTCCTGCTGCTTCCGTCTCACAGTACTACGCCACTGAAACCACATCCACACAAGTTAGAGCCGCTGAAGATGGTTTTCCTGAAGGGTTATTAATATGCTCCTCACCTCCTGGTCGAGCTCCAGCTGCTGCTTCAGCTCTTCAAACCGCTCTCTCTTCTGGGCCTCCTCTGCCAGACGCTGCGACACCTGGTGACCTGCAGGGGGCGAGAGCGAGAACAGTGGGGTGTCAGCTGGAAGCCCCATTCATCTGTCTCAGTGGGGAGGAATTCTCTCTCGTTTATTCGTCCTGATAATTAATACTTGACCTCTGCGAGGAGAACAGCTGCGTGTCCTCCGTACATTAAAAAAAACCCACTGTTTACTACACATTTCAGTGTTAGTTTGTGTTATTTTAGTATTTAAACTAAATTAAACAAGAACGAAAAATTACCTAAGCCATTTAATATATTTTTCCTAAAAAAAAATCTCTATATAGTTTATTACGTTTCAGTTTTTTTCAGTACTTTAAGCAATTTTAATGTATTTTTTGTCATTTGTTTTCAGTATGTCTATAGAGTTTTACTTTAAGATTATTTAATTTAGTACTTAATCTAAATGTGCATAAGAAATTCAAGCAATTTGATCATTCTGACATTTGTATTTGTTTTTCAAAACTATGTATAGTTTTTTTTTATTACATATTAGTTTTATTTATTTTAGTACTTGTATTTTAGTCATTTTTAATAAATGTAGTCATTTTATTGTGTTTTTGTAATCATTTTTATTTTTTGTCTAGCATTTCTATATAGTTGTTATTAGGTTTCAGTATATTTAGTTTTAGTTACAAATGTAAAAAATCCCTTGGCAACTACATGAAATAAAATACATTTAGGCCTGGTTACACAGACAGGGCTTAAACTAAGCCAGGATCAGGCCATAGTTGAACTGGGACATTTACGTTATTTTTCATAAACATGCCTTAGAAAACATTTCTGCTGTGCATCTTGAGAGAAGACAAAGGCACTGATATATTTTAAGATCAGTATGTGCAAGTTTCTTTCAGTTGACACAGCTCAGACTTATATTTTAGTATGGGACTAGGCTTAAGCCTCGTCTGTGAAACCGGGCGTTAATGTTTTATTTCACTTAATATTTCAACAGAGAACAATAAAAACCCTGTTACATATGTCAGATGTTCCTGTCTATATGAACGCCATTCAACAATGTGTTTCACTCCCAAATGGCTCACTCAACGTGAACTTGCAGGCCCACAGAATGTCCCATTTCTCATTTTATAATTTAGAAGGGTGCTATTTGCGACAGAGAACTATGAAGACTAATTGTAGCCGAACAGAAGCTGCTAACAGCATCAGGCGCGCGCGTGTGTGTGTGTGTGTGGGTTTTGAAGGCACAGATTTCTGACCTCTGATTCTCTCCAGGGTCTTGGCCGCTGTCACTCTGACCTGGTTAATGAGCTCCTGTCGGGCCTGTTCAGTCCGC